>NC_140168.1:141905355-141932855 GCF_963971535.1 Notolepis coatsorum | reverse complement strand
TTTGTTTTGGATTTTTGTGTAATTGTGCTTCACCGTTTGTCTTATGGTGGGGAATATTTCCACTCCCAAGCATCTAAAATGTTTTACCATAGGTATCTCACCTGGGAGGGTTATATCTTTTTTTGCAGGGGTGTTAAGTGGAAGGAAAGCCGACTTCGGCCAATTTATCTTAAATCCCGATAAATCACCAAAGTTCTCAATCAACTTGAGTAGATGAGGCAATGTGGTGTTGGGGCTTTGCATGAACAATATTACGTCGTCCGCAAATAAACTAATTTTATGTTGTGTGCCCTTGATTACGATTGGTTCTATGGATTGGGATTGTCTTATATATTGTGCTAAAGGCTCTAATGATAGATCGAATAGTCCGGGACTAAGAGGGCAACCCTGTCTGGCTGAGCGTGATACCGGAAAGATTTTAGAGATGATTGTACCTGTTGTAATCATGGCCGATGGGTCTTTGTATAATACTTTAATCATATCAATGAATCCTTTTCCTAACCCCATCCTTTCTAATACTGCCCAGAGATACGACCATTCCAGCCTGTCAAAGGCTTTCATAGCATCCAGGGACAGCATCGCCTTAGGTATGGTGTCGTCCTTGTCTGCATCTAGTACGTGCAGTATTCGTCTTATGTTATCAGTGATCAGGCGACCTCTTATGAAGCCAGTTTGGTCCGGATGAACTAAAGACGTCATATGCTTTTGTAATCTGATGGCTAATACCTTAGAGTACAGTTTGATATCGGTTCTGAGGAGGCTTAAGGGTCTGTAACTACCGCACTCGGTGGGGTCTTTGTCTTTTTTGAGAAGGACTGATATGAGTGCAATATTGTCGTTTTTATGGAAGTTCCCCTCCTTGACTGAGTATAAGATCATATTTATTAATAATGGTCCAATTATGTCCCAACAAGAAAGGTACATTCAGTCTCATTCTTAACCATCAATATTTGTTCATTTTCTTACTCACCTCTGATATATAATGCCATATTTACTTATTTGCATTTTGCATCTGATAAAATACAATTTAATTTGAAAAATTAGACCAAATTTATGAACTTGAATTAACATTAATTTGTCTCTGCACTTATAAATCAAAAACTAACAAAATAATCTAATGGAAAATAAATAGTTGCAGCATTTATCAGGATGTAAGTAACATTATCATCTGATAATAAAATGAACATAAAATAAATACTTGTATAAATCTAAATAAATGTTTTTTTTCATCTCTGTGGCAATGTGCTCTATGATCTGTGCACAAGAATGATCGGAGAGCTGGCCCGACTGTCGCACCGTTCAACTCATTAAGTGTCATAAGGGGGTTCAATTTGGTATACGGCAACCTTTCTTTAGCGACAGTATATGCTGCCCTGAATGAACTGGCTGTCTCCTTGAGCAAAGCAGATGTGATTTCGCTAACTTTTTTTGGAAGCACTTCCTACTGGTTTTGACTTTCTATTTCTATAGCTTGCTTATGAGCAATGCTATCACTGTGCAAGTATATTTTCTTCCTCAACTTCTTGCTCTGAGAGCTAGTCACAGCCCCATTCATCCACTGCTCTGCCAAATGGGCTCCAAATGATTTATTTAACAATGTCTTGGCGTTTTTACATGGAAGGCAGCCAATGCATCCCTCCTTGGCAAATAACCAGCTATATTTATTTTTCCAAAAGTTCCACTGACTTGGACCCCAGCATTGTGGTGGTTGAGTAGCAGCACAGTCCAGGTCTAGTGGTGGAGACTCGGGTCTGGCAGTGGCAACCGGCGCGGTAACAATAACAGGTGCACTGCGCACAGGAGCAGCAGAGCTAACACTAGTACTAGCACTAGCAGTGTCAACTTCAGTGACAGTAGCGCTGCTAGCTGCTGCACTAACAGCGTCAGTCTTTGGCCTTTTTATAAAAGCTTTGTACAGCCGGACCGGCAGCCTTCTGTTAACAGCAGCTGCTTGCTGCTTCTTCTTCACTAGGTTGGAGTAGCGTTAAACTTATGGGCGGCGCTCATGGGCGACGCATAGCGGCTTGGAGGTGAAATGCAGCCTATTCCACAACATTAATTACTCGGTTCTTTTAAAAACTGAAAAGAAAAATATGATCCATTAACAATTTATTTAGGTAACACAAATAATACTAATTCGTACATAAAAAAAGATTATATACATTTTTTGAGACTATGGGGGCTCAGACTCTAGCTATGGGGGCTGAGCCCCCATTGGCCCCCTCATAATTCGAACACACACTTAATAATAAGCACTGTTAGGACTGTCTGACTCTTAATAATAAACACTGTTAGGACTATCTGACTCTTAATAATAAACACTGTTAGGACTGTCTGACTCTTAATAATAAGCACTGTTAGGACTGTCTGTCTCTTAATAATAAACACCGTTAGGACTGTCTGACTCTTAATAATAAACACTGTTAGGACTATCTGACTCTTAATAATAAACACTGTTAGGACTGTCTGACTCTTAATAATAAACACTGTTAGGACTGTCTGACTCTTAATAATAAGCACTGTTAGGACTGTCTGTCTCTTAATAATAAACACTGTTAGGACTGTCTGACTCTTAATAAATAAACACTGTTAGGACTGTCTGACTCTTAATAATAAACACTGTTAGGACTGTCTGACTCTTAATAATAAGCACTGTTAGGACTGTCTGACTCTTAACACTTTGATCGCCATGGGTTAAATTCATAATTTACCATCCCTCGCCAGCTCTATTTGTCTATGGAGAAGTTCCCCTTCTTTGCAGGGCTATAACTTTTTAAATTCTATTGCTACATTGCCATTATTATGGCCCATTCAATGTCATATATGTATTGTTCAGGGTGTAGCAATGTTAAACTTTTTCATTCACATATTCATACTAAAATATGGTCTAAGTATGTTTTTATCGTTTTCTGCAGCTTTCTTCAGAACGTGATTTATAGCCCTAAATGCATTATATTGATGATGAAATACAGTTTGGTAGCGATCGGCGCGAGATGAAAAATTTCAACTGGACGTACTTCTAGAATGATCTACGTATGATCTGATGATGACCGGATGGGCGGGGGATCGTTTATAATTTCGTGGGCAGCGTTAGATGATTCATCCAGAGTGGGTCATATGTTCATCATAGCAGTTTATATGGAATAGGTTAGAAAATAACGCTGAATCTTACCGTATGTTCCTCGCGCCGTTGGACGATCAGCGTGGAGTAGACCGTTTTCGATTATGGGATGTTGATCCTGATGAACCATTTCCAGGTTGTATAATACTATATACGTCCAAATAACGTTGTTTATTGAGTTAGGGCGAGCGATTGATCATCCAGTGTGTTGAGATGGAGTCCGGCTACCGATCGCGAGTGCCCGGAGCACATATGGATGGGCACTTCTTGTTTGGCGCGCCCCTCCCTCTTGGCCGATCTGCCGATCGGCCACCAGATGGCGCTCTCGAACCGTTAAGACAGTTGAGTGGAGCTCACCAGTACATCTCAGGGCTCCAGAAAGGAAATATGATTTCGATGACAGATTTTTGAAATATTGACATCAAAGACGAGTTACGGCGTCTTCGGCAGAATGAGCATGGCTCCGAATGACGTGTAAAACTCGTCCGCGGCGGTTAAAGTGTTAATAATAAACACTATTAGGACTGTCTGACTCTTAATAATAAACACTGTTAGGACTGTCTGACTATTTTTATTTATTTTTTTTTTTTGGTCTTTTTCCCCCTCCATTTTCCTCCGATTTTCTCCCATCCCAATGTTAGTCGTATGCCAATTCCCAGTCCCTTCCTGGTCGCTGCGCTTTACCCCCCACAGTCAGATCATTTGGGAGAGTGGAGGCTACCACGTGCTTCCTCCGACACACGTCCAGCCAATCACCGCTTCTTTTCACCTGGCAGCGCGGATTCTCATTGAGAGGGCGTAGCGTGTGGGAGGACCACACTATCCCCCTCACGTCCAATCCGCGCTTAGCAGGCGCCCCGACCGAACTGTAGGAGTCGCTGTTTACAACGACCCGGACCCACCCCGCCAGCTTCTCCCACCCTCTGATACAGCCAATTGTATCAGTGCAGACGGCCAGCCAAGCTGGTGACAACCCCGGAGCTGTGAGCTGGATTCGAACAGGCGAACCAAGCTCACAGCTCCGGGGCTGGTGACGAACGCAATCTCCGCTCGACCACCTAACCGCCTTTGGACTGTCTGACTCTTAATAATAAACACTGTTAGGACTATCTGACTCTTAATAATAAACACTGTTAGGACTGTTTGACTCTTAACACTATGGTCGCAGAAAACGCCTTACCACGTCATTCCCCGCCATGCTCATTCTGCCAAAGACGCCGTACCACGTCTTTGATATCAATATTTCAAAAATCTGTGATCGCAATCATATTTCTCCCCCGGAGACTTGAGATCTACTGTTGATCCCCTCTCAACTCTCCAACGGTTCAAAAGCGCCATCTGGTGGCCGATCGGCGGATCGCTCAAATTGGAAACAGGAAACGGAAGCTGGTGCTCATTCCAATTCGGTCCGATCACTCGCTAATAGTCCCAGGACTCGAGCTAGACACAATGGATAGCAATCCGTTACCAATAACTCGATAAACAACATGATTTGGACGTATATACTATTATACAACCTGGAGATGGATCGCATATTTCTACATCCCATAATAGGAATATTTCTGCTCCACGCTCATCGCCCAACGCTACGAGGAAGCTACGGTAAGATTCAGCGTTATTTTTTAACGTGTTCGATATAAACTGCTCTGATGATCATATCACCCACACTAGATGAATCATCTAACGTTGGCCACGGAATTATAAACGACCCCCCCCCCCCCATCCGGTCAACATCAGATGATAAGTAGTAACTTATAATCTTCATTTAGGGCTATAAATCACGCTCTGGAGAAAGCTGCAGAAAACGATAAAAACATACTTATACTTTAGACCGTATTTTAGTATAAATATGTGTGACGTACGTGGGTTGGTCATTATCATTGTTACTGTATTAGGAGACCATGTGAACATCAGATTAGTATCATGAGTTGGGTTATGTTGTTCTTGGTGGTGTGATGTGTCATCTTTTAATGCTGCCTCTTCTCTTCTTCCCAGAGACCACTCATCCTCCTGATTGAGCTGATTGCACCTGCTTGATTACACCTGTGGGCAGTTAGTTGGATGAGTGAATATAAGCGGGAAGATGACACACACACGGGGGTCATTACTGGAAGTCACTGCCTTATGGTGGAGTGAGGAGGCTGCCGTCTCACCTATCTGTGGCCTAAAGCAGCACTGTGTGGCTGGGTGCCATCTATCACATGGAGTGTGGGTTAACCTCCATAGCTGTGGTCCTATGATGGGCCCAAGGTTGTATTGTGACTACTAAGTGTTTGTTTGTGTACCTGTATGTATCGTTTGTCCTCCCTTACCCTTTCCCCTTTTTGCCTTATGGTGGAGGTTTGAATTCCTACCACCATAAATATATAATTTACTATTTGGAAAACGTCTTGTGTTGCGTCTTCTTTCACCTACACCTGGGACCTTGATTTTGAACGTATTTACTGAGAGAGGCTGCTTTTGCTCATGTGCCGCCCTCCAGTTGTTATTATCAGACCTTCGTACATGACATATGTGAATGAAAAAGTATAACATTGCTACACCCTGAACAATAGATACTTGATGTTGAATGGGCCATAGTAATGTCAATTTAGCAATACAATTAAAAAAGTTATAGCCCTGCAAAGAAGGGGAACATCTCCATAGACAAATAGAGCTGGCGTGGGATGGTTTATTCTGAATATAAGCCTGGCGACCAAAGTGTTAATAATAAACACTGTTAGGACTGTCTGACTCTTAATAATAAACACTGTTAGGACTGTCTGACTCTTAATAATAAACACTGCATGGACTCTGGTACAGTGTGTTACTACGGTTTGGACCATGTATACCATCATCACTATTACTACTGTCTGATTGAATCCTGCCACTCACTACTGTTCACTACTACTACTGTTATCACTATTATCATTACTACTTGCACTTTGTTCTATTATTATTACTACCTGCTATCCTACCTGCCCCCCCGCCATGCTGCTATGACACTTGAATTTCAAGGGGATTCATAAAAAAAAACACTTGACTTGACATGTAATCAGAAGGAGGTGAGTGAGCGATGAATGTTCCTTGTAACATGAACATCACAAACGCCTGGCTTTAGACGTTGGGATGTCAGTCTGCAGCTCGTGAGCAGTACCTGTGTTCCGAGCCAGCGTGGCGGCGCTGGGTTTGGGTTTGGTCACGGGCCGCTGGGCGGTGCGGTCCTGGGTGGTGGCCCGGTTCCTCCTGCCGCTGGAGCACCTCAGCGGGGGGTTCCGACCCGTCTGCGGAAGCTTCTGGATGAACTTCTTCTCCACATACTTGGAGCGGATCCACGACTCCTTGTCTCCTCTGAGAGACGGAGGGGGAGAGAGAGAGAGAGAGAGAGAATGATGAGAGGATAGATGAGAATGATATATATAGAAAGAGAGACAGTGAGAGAGAGAATGATGAGGATAAATGAGACAATGATAGATATAGAAAGACAGAGAAAGAGGGAGAGAAAGATATACAGAGAAAGAAAGAAAGAAAGAAAGAAAGAAAGAAAGAAAGAAAGAAAGAAAGAAAGAAAGAAAGAAAGAAAGAAAGAAAGAAAGAAAGAAAGAAAGAAAGAAAGAAAGAAAGAAAGAAAGAAAGAAAGAAAGAAAGAGAAGGACACACACTGTATCAATAAATCACAACAGTGCAAGTGTGCAACACATCACACCCTGGCACAAACACACTCTTGTTTTCCAAGAGTATTTGTAGCTTAAGTAGTTCTAAGCCTGTACTGGCTTCTTGTACAACTGTGAGATGAAAAACACATCAAATCAAACACAGTTGAAGCAGACCTACTAGTGACAATATTATTAGAAGTAGTAGTATGAATAGTAATTACAGCATCACTAGTAGTAGTAGTAGTAGTAGTAGTAGTAGTAGTAGTAGTAGTAGTAGTAGTAGTAGTAGTAGTAGTAGTAATAGTAGTAGTAGAAGCTAGGGTTGCCACCTTTCAGTAATAGAAATAAGGGACACCTTTCATCGAGCGTGCGCGAAAATGGGCGGATTTTGTAACTATTTATTTTTTTGCTTTATTTCGGTTTTAGGGTTAGGGTTATGTTATTTAATTATTTAGGGGAGCCAGCCCCCCAAACTCCTGAAATGCATAGAAAACAAACAATCAGCACTGTTGTAGCTGAGGTTGTGTTTAACCGTGTGGTATACCTGTGTCACCTCAGCTGCAGTAACCTAGAGGGGAGGAGTGGGATGATAAAATTGAAATGAAATGAAATTGAACAGCATGACTTTTATATTGTTGTCTGAACACTATTTATTTATTTATGTATTTTTGCATTTATGTATTTATGAATTCTATTATTTATGTATTTATTAACTGTTAATCCATTATGAATAATTGCGTTTTCCAGATGAGCATAACAACATAAGAGTTTAAATGGGCACACTATTTAATTATATTGATTAATATAAATACATGTTTATTTATTAGACTTTAAAAACTCAACATTAATGAACAATCAACCATATTAGTCAACTGAAATAGCCTAGACTATGCCCACATCAGCAGCCAATATGTAGGCTCCTGGCTGCCAGGGCAGGTAAATAGAAATACTGACAT
This sequence comes from Notolepis coatsorum, assembly GCF_963971535.1. Classification (NCBI taxonomy): domain Eukaryota; kingdom Metazoa; phylum Chordata; class Actinopteri; order Aulopiformes; family Paralepididae; genus Notolepis; species Notolepis coatsorum. Next base: position 141,925,143 of record NC_140168.1, on the reverse strand, counting down.
CTAGGGCGGCTACGTGGCGTAGTGGGCAAGGCGCTCGCCACGGATGACGGAGACGCTGGGCTTGCCTGTTCGAGCCCAGCGCTCCACATTGCTTTCAGTTTAGCTGGCCGTCCATACTAATACACATTGGCCGTATTAGGGGGTGGGAAACTGATGGGTGGGGATCGGGTGTTGTGGACAGCGACTCCTACAGGTCGGTTGGTGCGCCTGCGCAGTAGAATCAGGAAGTGTCGGGGGCAGCGTGAGCCTCCCACGCGTTACTCCTCGCCACTGAGAGATCGAGCTGCGCAGGTGAAAAGATGCGACTGCTGTTACCTCAAGTACCGGAGGGGACTTGTGCTATGTATGACTTAGTCCACATTGCAGCCGGCTTGTGGGAGGCAAGAAACAGCGTTCGTGACAGGGGAGGGTTGAATTGGATGATACGAAATTGGGATGGGAGAAAATATAGAAAAATGGGAGAAAAAGTGGATAAAAAAAATAAAATACTGACATCTAGTTAAAAACACAACCAGATAAATAAGTAAGGGATAATGTATAGCTACGAGGTCATTGTCGCAAAATAATTGACCGACACGTAGTTTAAAATACCGAGCCGCTTCGGCGAGGTGTTTTAAACGTCAGTGAAGGTCAATTATTTTGCGACAATGACCGAGTAAAGCTATACATTATCCCGCTTATTACATGGCTAACTTACTAACAATATACCTAATTCATTTGACAAATCGCAGTTGTTCTGTGGCTCTGTCAGCCCAAATAAAGTGATTATTATTATCGCGGGCAGCTGTTCTGGCTCCGCTGACACTCCGCTGTCAGTGCAGCGCTATACATTATCCCGCTTATTACATGGCTAACTTACTAACAATATACCTAATTCATTTGACAAATCGCAGTTGTTCTGTGGCTCTGTCAGCCCAAATAAAGTGATTATTATTATCGCGGGCATGCAGCCTCTGTTCTGGCTCCGCTGACACTCCGCTGTCAGTGCGCGGCAGGTGTGTCTGATTTGCTGCACTGATGTGGGCTTGATTGCCAACAGCTGCGCACTGCGGTCATTATTGAAAAAACAGCGGTCATTATTGAAAAATAATGACCGCTGTCGGGGGGCTGTTGACCAATCACAAGCAAGCATTTCGGCGAATGTGAAAACGCCATGTAATAAGTAAGGGATAATGTATGGCTACGAGGTCATTGTCGCAAAATAATTAACCAACACGTAGTTTAAAATACCGAGGCGCCGCGCCGAGGTGTTTTAAACGTAGTGAAGGTCAATTATTTTGCGACAATGACCGAGTAGGCTATACATTATCCCGCTTATTACATGGCTAACTTACTAACAATATACCTAATTCATTTGACAAATCGCAGTTGTTCTGTGGCTCTGTCAGCCCAAATAAAGTGATTATTATTATCGCGGGCAGCAGCCTCTGTTCTGGCTCCGCTGACACTCCGCTGTCAGTGCAGCGCTATACATTATCCCGCTTATTACATGGCTAACTTACTAACAATATACCTAATTCATTTGACAAATCGCAGTTGTTCTGTGGCTCTGTCAGCCCAAATAAAGTGATTATTATTATCGCGGGCAGCAGCCTCTGTTCTGGCTCCGCTGACACTCCGCTGTCAGTGCAGCGCGGCAGGTGTGTCTGATTTGCTGCACTGATGTGGGCTTGATTGCCAACAGCTGCGCACTGCGGTCATTATTGAAAAAACAGCGGTCATTATTGAAAAATAATTACCGCTGTCGGGGGGCTATTGACCAATCACAAGCAAGCATTTCGGCGAATGTGAAAACGCCATGTAATAAGATGTAATATCCCATACCGAATCAATCTCAGGAGATGTTTCAGTCATGAAGAACTGTGAAACCTGTGCTTGGGTCCTTTGAGTTCTTATAATTCGGGAATATTTTTGTTCTCCTGAGGCATGCTGTTTGACGTCAGTCAGTCCACCATGCGCCACAGAAAACACACACCTACATACTTTGCAGTTTGCTTTATAAACATCTCTGACGCTATCAAGCCAGGGGTTTGCCAGTTCCCACTCACGTCTGTACTTCTGGAGGCGTTTTGTCATTTTAGGACGCGCCGGTGGATTGGCACAACCGCACAGAACGTTTTAGCAACGTGAAAGCGCAAATTCTCATTGGTCGTGAGCTGCTGAGCGCACGGCCGTCATACCAGAGTTGCCAAGTCGGTTTATTTTCCGCAACTTTTGGAAACAATTTTGCTTGTTTTTGGCTTGTTTTTGTAGGTCGGCTGGCTCATTTCTCTCACAATACTGGCAACCTTAAAATACGGGACGAAGTGCGTCCCGTATCAGTTCAATACGGAACGCGTCTTTTAGTTTCCAATTACGGGACGATTCCGTATTTTTACGGGACGGGTGGCAACCCTAGTTGAAGCAGACCTACTAGTGACAATATTATTAGAAGTAGTAGTATGAATAGTAACTACAGTATCACTAGTATTATCAATAGCACAGACAGCAGGAGTAGTACTGGGGCTGGTGGGGTTAGGGTTAACTGTACCTGGGGCTGGCGGGGTTAGGGTTAACTGTACCTGGGGCTGGTGGGGTTAGGGTTAACTGTACCTGGGGCTGGTGGGGTTAGGGTTAACTGTACCTGGGGCTGGCGGGGTTAGGGTTAACTGTACCTGGGGCTGGCGGGGTTAGGGTTAACTGTACCTGGGGCTGGTGGGGTTAGGGTTAACTGTACCTGGGGCTGGTGGGGTTAGGGTTAACTGTACCTGGGGCTGGCGGGGTTAGGGTTAACTGTACCTGGGGCTAGTGGGGTTAGGGTTAACTGTACCTGGGGCTGGTGGGGTTAGGGTTAACTGTACCTGGGGCTGGTGGGGTTACGGTTAACTGTACCTGGGGCTGGTGGGGTTAGGGTTAACTGTACCTGGGGCTGGTGGGGTTAGGGTTAACTGTACCTGGGGCTGGTGGGGTTAGGGTTAACTGTACCTGGGGCTGGTGGGGTTAGGGTTAACTGTACCTAAGCCTGTACTGGCTTCTTGTACAACTGTGAGATGAAAAACACCACCGAAATCGACCACAGATGCGAATAATTAACTTAAGATGAGAACCACTTAAGGCTATGTAGACGGCTTCAGTGGAATTGTGTTGCTAGGGAAACAGCTTGAACCCCTGTTTATTTCCTGTCATATTTCATCTTAGCGACTGGAAATAAACCTGGGTCCATTCAGAACATTTATGTCGTCGAGTTGAAAAGCCGTCTATATAATACAAACACCAGGAAGCCAAGCCCTGGTGGGAAGCATGCAGCCGCACGGCAGGTTTCCGGAGGACAGTTAAGTTACGACACCAACCACTAGCGTCATGTACCTGTGGCACTTCCTGTCTGCGATGCGGCAGAGGAGAGGAGAAGAGGAAGTTCAGAAAATAGGCTATTTGTGGACCAGTGTTACACCGCTGTAATCAAATATCAATGTTCGGATAAAGGCCTTTACAAATGATACATTGGTAGAAACCTTCGCCTGTAAATATAGTGCATGAATAAAGTTAAACCATAAGTGCAATGTTGACATGCACACAGCAGGGGGGGGTGATGGGTCTATGTTATACGTGGAGCTTATTGGGGGTCATTTTGCAGATGTAAATACAGTAGGGCCGTGCTTGGGTGGATAGCAGAGGCCTTATCATGTAACATCTACTGGTATTTCATCAGAAAATGGATACAATCTTTTGCAAAAATGCTAGAGTAGTTTAGTGTAGTTGTAGTAGTAATACCAGCAGCAGTAGTAGTAGTAGTAATAGTATTGGTAGTAGTAGTAGTAGTAGTAGTGCCTGACCTACTAATAACAATCATATTAGTAGAAGTAGTAGTAGTAGCAACAGTAGTAGCAGCAGAAGTAGTAGTAGTAGTAGTAGTAGTAGTAGTAGTAGTAGTAGCAACAGTAGTAGCAGCAGAAGTAGTAGTAGTAGTAGTAGTAGTAGTAGTAGTAGTAGTAGTAGTAGTAGTAGTAGTAGTAGCAACAGTAGTAGCAACAGTAGTAGCAGCAGAAGTAGTAGCAGTAGTAGTAGTAGCAGCAGTAGCAGTAGCAGTAGCAGTAGTAGTAGCAACAGTAGTAGCAACAGTAGTAGCAGCAGAAGTAGTAGTAGTAGTAGTAGTAGTAGTAGTAGTAGTAGTAGCAACAGTAGTAGCAGCAGAAGTAGTAGTAGTAGTAGTAGTAGTAGTAGTAGTAGTAGTAGTAGTAGTAGCAACAGTAGTAGCAGCAGAAGTAGTAGTAGCAGTAGTAGTAGTAGTAGTAGCAGTAGTAGTAGTAGCAGTAGTAGTAGTAGTAGTAGCAGTAGTAGTAGTAGCAGTAGTAGTAGTAGCAGTAGTAGTAGCAGTAGTAGTAGTGCCTTGCCTACTAATAACAATCATATTAGTAGTAGTAGTAGTAGTAGTAGCAGTAGCAGTAGTGCCTAGTGCATAACATGGACCTGGACAACCCACGGAAGTCATACCAATAGAGACGCGCTCAGTGACGCACTCCATGGCGGGGGAATTTCCGCGGTGCACACGCCCATTCTTTCAGGGCGTGGGACCAGGTAACTCCCCCCCCCCCCCCCCCCTTACCCTGTAACGTGCCGAACAGCAACGTGACAGGAACCTTGAAGGACCAATCAGAAAAGGGGAGGAAAGGATTACCAGTTCACCCCTTTACGACCCATCACCCCTGATACGATGTAATGACAAGTAGAGCATGACACAGTCATAACATGCTACATGAAACATCAAACAGCTTCACATAGCGCATGTGCTAACCTGCTACCTGAGTTTTACTAAGGAAAAGACACAGAACAGAGAGGGCCCCTTTAAGAGCCCCGGTCCAGACTTACACATGTGCTTCTGTGGGCCAAACCTAACCCAGTTGTAGATCACAATGACACACACAACCCTTCATCACAACAAAAAATGGCAAAAGTACACTCTTACTACAGAGGAACGCCGTTTTTCATAACGAGAGAAGACAGAAGTCCTCGATTATGTAATGGCCACAGACCTTGCTAAGCACACATGATAAGTGACCAAACAACATTTTCTTTTTTTTTTATCCACTTTTTCTCCCATTTTCTATATTTTCTCCCATCCCAATTTCGTATCATCCAATTCAACCCTCCCCTGTCACGAACGCTGTTTCTTGCCTCCCACAAGCCGGCTGCAATGTGGACTAAGTCATACATAGCACAAGTCCCCTCCGGTACTTGAGGTAACAGCAGTCGCATCTTTTCACCTGCGCAGCTCGATCTCTCAGTGGTGAGGAGTAACGCGTGGGAGGCTCACGCTGCCCCCGACACTTCCTGATTCCACTGCGCAGGCGCACCAACCGACCCGTAGGAATCGCTGTCCACAACGCCCGATCCCCACCCATCAGTTTCCCACCCCCTAATACGGCCAATGTGTATTAGTACGGACGACCAGCTAAACTGAAAGCAAATGTGGAGCGCTGGGCTTGAACAGGCGAGCCCAGCGTCTCCAGATTTCGTGGCGAGCGCCTTGCCCACTACGCCACGTAGCCGCCCCCAAACAACCTTTTCTTTAGGAAAAAATTGTTTCTCAAGCGGAAAGCACAACCCCAGCACTTAAGCTGAGGGTTACATCGTATCCCCACAAACACAGTGACACAATATATTGTAACCAAACATGTCTGAGAGGAGGGGGGGGGGGAGAATCCCCAGGGAAACCGGGGGGTCACCCCTCCTATCTTACCCTTGATACGACCAAGGCGAACAGGCACCTCTGTTAATGTGTGAACATGCTGTTCATTGTCATCACAGGCTGAGAAAAAAGATTCATTCCTCAATCACATGTCACTAAGCATAGCTTTACAGGTTAATTAACCCTCTTAGTTGTGAGTTCACCCACGGTACAACGTTACATGAACACATGTTCTCATCACAACCAAACCAGTTCATTTTTACACATGTAAAAAACAACGCCGATTTACTACAGAGAGAAAAGCTATACCAGTGACAAGACAATTCACACACAACACGCGTCGTATCCTCAATGTATTGCAGCAACACATGTTTTGGAAACATCGTTATTACAAAACATTTAGAAGGGAAGAAAAGAAGAAGTGTTTAAAGTCCGGTCAGGACTCCTACCTTCACCCTGAGCGCAGGCCGAGAGAACAGCAACACTGGTTAATGGGACACCGAGTTGAACCCAGCATCTCCTGCGTTGGTGACGAGGGTATGTCCGCTACGCCACCCAGCCGCCGTTCTCCATGTTGACGAAGTCCTCGCTGGCACTGGCACCCGGGTGTAGGGTCAACTAACATCCTCTGTCAAAGATGACGTCGTAGTCAGAGTGTTTAAGGCATGTTATAGTCACAGTAACGTTTCAACAGTGTAGCATTAAGCTGATAGCAACAAGCTAACGTTTACTAGCCTAGTGAACACAACGAGCTAGCGCCGCAGCTAACAGCTGACTGGCTAACAACAGTAGGCCACAAACTAGCACGCCAGCTAAGCAGCTATCACCTGAACTGTACACAACAACATAACAAGCCACACTTCAGACAGGCCGCTGTCCAAGTCCCTCCCCATCCTAAGAGGGAAGAGAAAAAGAAATGTCAAACACAGTTTTCAACTGTGATTTACCAGACATACAGCGGAGCCGGCACAAATTCCCATCCGGGCTGCAGCCGACTTGAGCATGGAACTCCCGATAATGAAGATCCTATGCCCACATTTCCTCGTTAGGGTGTACTTCCACATTTATGTGAAAGATGGGGCCTGCACGGGACAGAGAAGCATCCGCTCATCCAGAGAATCCCGGGTTTTAACCAGGTCTTGGTCGCGGCCCACTAGGTTGACCATCATGGGCGTCAGACCAAGATCCTCCGTCCGCCGCTTAAGAAGCCGAGCAGAGGACCCCAGTCCGGGGTCGGCGTTCATAAAATTGTCAGCTAACCCCCATAGCATAAACAGACAACCAGTGCTCGCAAGCAAAACAGTACTCACCCCACCCGGAAGCAACCAGCTTCTCACAACAGCCGGTGCCTCCCACAGTCCAGCTGTATGACCGGAGGGCCAATACCCATCCAGCCGCAGAAAGGAGGACTGCAGTCGGGGAGTATATCAGCGGCGCGAGCCCCTAATACGAAAAAGCCGGTGGAGGTCAGAATGATCATCATCTTCCAGACACTCCAGTGACAAAGACAATATCGCCGTATTTTCTCGAAAATAGTGAGAGAGAAAATAAAGATATGATGTCAACGTATCTTCCCGTTCTTTTGTTTTCCAACTTTCTTCAACTAAACAACCTTGTCAAGTGTGGGTATCTACCGAGGCACTTCCTTGTGGTGAAAGTGAAGAAGGAGGCGAGTAGGTGACCACACACCTGCTTATGAAGGTAAGCGGATAGGGGTGTGGCCAGACGAATGTTGGTATGTAAAGGTACATTGTGGATTTTTTATTCAGTGCATGTGCACGAAGTGAGGTTAGTGCAGACTGACGCTGAGCGGAGGCCAGAATTAAATAGAACTGTACCTGGGGCTGGCGGGGTTAGGGTTAACTGTACCTGGGGCTGGTGGGGTTAGGGTTAACTGTACCTGGCGCTGGTAGGGTGGGGCTTCTTGATGGTGATCTCATCAATGCGCGCCTCGTAGATCCTGTTGATAGCCGTGTTTCCCAATTCACACATCAACTGTAACAGCAAAGAGAGAGGAAAATATGTGGTAATTATTATTGTTGTTCTACTCAGATCATTTCAAATCCACGCTAATCCTTGAAACCCCTGAGAGACAATTACTCAGCGGACAGTTTAACAAGCAGAAAAGATGATAATTGGCTTCTGTAATTGTGTGTAAGTGGAAAACAAAAGATGCATGACCTTGACGAGTTCTGGCTCCCAGGAGTCTAGAGTGAGAGAGCGCACTTTGGAGAAATGGACACCAAGGCTCCTGTGAGAGAAAGGAACCAGTCAGGGTTCAGGTTTCAATAAGTAGCCTAATTCCAACCACACATCAAATTAAACAGTGAGAGAGACTTTTTAGACTTAGGCCACATTGATCCATAACCGAACGGATAGGGATTTGACGGAAGTTATTACTTTTCTTCAAGATTAGAACCTAAATGTAACCGAGCGTTTCCAGAAACAGCAGCTTTGCCGACGTGACGGCGACTTATCCGTCAGTTTGTGAAAAGTTTTTCTCTTCTGTCCGTCAAAAGGTCTGGTCGGAGACGGACACGTCATCAGTGAACAAGCGGATCCTCCTCATTGACGTAGACGGACGGACACAATGGATCAATGTAGCCAGGCCCTTAGACTCTGTGTGTGTGTACGTGCATGTGTGCATGAGGGTGTGTGTGTGTGTGTGTGTGTGTGTGTGTGTGTGTGTGTGTGTGTGTGCGTGCATGTGAGGGTGTGTGTGTGCATGTGTGCACGTGAGGGTTTGTGTGTGTGTGTGTGCGTGCATGCATGCATGAGGGTGTGTGTCTGTGTTCATATTGCATGATACTAGGGCTGACCCCTATTAGTCGAATAGTGAGGGGTTCCCAAACTTTTCAGGCCGTGACCCCCAAATAACGGTGTCAAAGAGCCGTGACCCCCATTATTATAGGAGGTAAAAAAAATTATTTAGACTTTTTTAATGGAAATGTATGGTTGAAACATGCAAACGTTCAAACGCACACACACTAATAAGCATTGGAGGCTTTTAACCAGGGCCGGACTGGGGAAATCATTCAGGCCAGGAAATATAGTGCAAAATATAGCCCCAGTCAGGCCACTTTTTAAGCAGTCTGGGGGTCCCCCACCAGGAAATTTTTTGTTACAAAGACTTCATTTCCTGCATTCTGGTGCTGGCATTTTTTTATTTGTACCCTTTAAATACCAGTGTTTGTGATGGCATCACACATTATTGTTAAAAAACAGGCTAGCATATGTATGATTAGCAACAACACTGATTTTGATGGATTTTCTGTTTTCAGAAAATCAGCCCTGATCATAACACCACATATTCATTTTATAATTCTAACCCTTTAAATGCCAGTGTGTGTGATGGCATATATTTGCAATATATCAAATGCAAAGTAGATTTTTCTGGGGGGGATTATTACAGGCTAGCATACGTCAATGATTAGCAACAACAGTTTTTTGTAAGGGTCCCGCCTCCACCAATCCCTTTGTGTGTGTGTGAGAGCAAGAGAGAGAGAGAGAGAGAGATAGTTCTCCAACTTGTGTGAGTTGCAGTGATCTCCTGGTTGTTCCCCACCTAGGTTATCTAATTATTGCGCTGCTGCAACTAGAAACACTGGCCTGGCCTGCTTCTAAATTCCGTAGCCTGACTGCAAAAAATAAAAAATTTAAATATTTTTTTTAATCATCTGGCGACCCCGCGGCGGCTCGCGATGGGAACCCCTAGTCAACTAATCGATCGAAAGGAGCCATAGTCGACTGCCAACCTCTTAGTCGAATGCAAAAAAGAAAAAATATATATATATTATAATTTTTTTTTATCATTCTTTCCAAAATCAAAGAGGCCTAGAAGCGTGGCTAACGCTAATGACACGCATACCAGAGGCTAACTGCCTAAGAAAACAGGCACAGAGGCACTGAAAGAGGATTTCAGCCCCATCTAATGAACACACTAGACTAGACAAATATCAAGATGTATCCATCAGTGGACCAATTGCATGCTTTTGCAGAGGACAAGAAGCCTTCCGTCGACTCCTTCAGACATTAAGCACCCCCACAGCCCAAATGGAATGATAACATTTTATTTTTTTATATATATATGTATATATTTTTTTTAGTCAACTAATAGTCGACTATCGGCTAATTTCGGCCAATCATAGTCGACTATCCAAATCCTTAGTCGGGGACAGCCCTACATGATACACTGTATCTGGTATTGCAGCATCGTAAAGAATCCACATTTCCGGACTTGAGTGAAAGCAGCTTGTATTGTATTGTAGCATGGATATTATGTTGTGGGGAGGCGGGGTATCCAAATGTCCAAAAAGAAACATTACAAACTAAAACTTGTAAGAGCTGGTTAGCTTGTCAGTGTGCTTTTAGCACCAAGTGTGCCAATATGTTTCACCAAATTAAACTTCATAACAACATAAGGCAACAATTGATACACTACCCAGCCGCTCTAGTACTTAGACCTCTACACACTCTCTCTCTCGTCTGTGGGCCAATTACGTCAGTAATATAACCCCGCCCGAGATGTTATGAGGCTGCCAGATCGTAACTTCGTATTTCCCAGTTAGTCGTGTTATTCTGCTCTCTCTCATATTGTTCTCTAGCCCATTGTTCTTCGACCGTGTCTATTAACCCTTGTTCTCATCCTTCCCCGGAGTCCTACCTGCCTCTTCACACTGTTCTCTGGCTCCTGACAAAGACGTGCTCTGACCCCTGCCTGCCTGACAAACTCTCCTTGCCTTTCCTGGAACGTATGAGGACCTGCACCCGTCTTGATCCCTGCCTGGCTAACTCCCCTGTACCCGCTCGGACCCCTGCCTGACTGACTACTCTGTTCCCGTGTATCGACCCCTGCCTGACTGACTACTCTGTTCCCGTGTATCGACCCCTGCCTGTCTGACTACTCCGTTCCCATGTATCGACCCCTGCCTGACTGACTACTCTGTTCCCATGTATCGACCCCTGCCTGGCTGACTACTCCATTCCCGTGTATCGACCCCTGCCTGGCTGACTACTCCGTTCCCATGTATCGACCCCTGCCTGTCTGACTACTCTGTTCGCATGTATCGACCCCTGCCTGTCTGACTACTCTGTTCCCATGTATCGACCCCTGCCTGGCTGACTACTCCGTTCCCATGTATCGACCCCTGCCTGGCTGACTACTCTGTTCCCATGTATCGACCCCTGCCTGTCTGACTACTCCGTTCCCATGTATCGACCCCTGCCTGGCTGACTACTCTGTTCCCATGTATCGACCCCTGCCTGTCTGACTACTCCGTTCCCGTGTATCGACCCCTGCCTGTCTGACTCTCCTGTCCCGTGCATGCCCCTGGACTGTACGAGTGCTCCCTCCGTGTATCGACCCCTGCCTGAATACTCAACCATTCTATATTTATTAAATATACCCAAAACTGGGTTTTAACAAGATCCGTGTGCCGAGTCACATTATCTGCATATTGGGTTCAATACGTCAAAACGTGACCGATGCATTACTTATTCAGTTTGGGAATATTCCACAAAGTCTCAGTTCAGCATGGATACAAAAACAAACAAAAGGAACAGTGAAGGCGAGTGAGTGGGTGTGAGAGGAGGGAGGGAGAAGGTCAATAGCTTCATAGAGTAAAGTCTCTGTTTGCATGTGTGTTTGTTTCTGTATGTGTGTGTGTGTGTGTGTGTGTGTGTGTGTGTGTGTGTGTGTGTGTGTGTGTGTGTGTGTGTGTGTGTGTGTGTGTGTGTGTGTGTGTTAAGGCTGTCCCCGAAGCCTGTTTTTGGGATTTGAACTTCGTCAGGGTTTTACGAATGAACGTTCGAACCTTCGTTTTTAATTAAAATAAAAAAATTTAAATTCAAAGTTAAATTTTTTTTTTTTTTTTTTATATCCTCAAACTAAATCCTCAATTTGAATAAAGTGATTAATCTGATTAAATGAGTCTCTTTTTTATTAAATCAACTTTCTTTAATGAATATAACTTTTTTTAATACTATAATATTAGTGTAGCCTAATCTTTATCTGCAACTGTGAAGAAAAACCACATTGGTTCAAACAGAATGAATAGACACATAAAAGAAACATAATAAAAAAAAAAAAAAAAAAAAAAAAAAAAAATATTTGTATAAAAAGATTTAAATTCGAATTTTGATTTAGAATTCGAATGTTAACATAACGAACGAACATTCGAACGTTCGAACATTCAGGCTCAGCCTTAGTGTGTGTGTGTGTGTGTGTGTGTGTGTGTGTATGTGTGTTTGTTTTTGTATGAACGTATGTGTGTGTGTGTGTGGTTAGGGGCCTTCAATCAATACAATTTATTTATATAGCACATTTAAACATGACACTTGTCAACCAAAGTGCTTCACAAAGGATGCTTTCATACACATACAGCTCATTATAGTAATATTCCACAATTATTACATTTGATAGTAATAATGGCACACAGTCATAAATTCACCAACATGCGCATTTGTTGATACATGCAGGACTAGCTGTATTCATTTCAGATGGCCCACATCTCCAAGAGAAAGGCAAGGTATTGCTCTATATCTGCTATTATTGGTAGCCGCTCTATTTGGAGACGGCGTTGCTTTTTGTACCCATAGAGTAAGAGTTTTACGGTAATGCTATTGTATCCGTTAACCCACATTTGAAACATCCTCTGTGTTAATATTGTATGTATGTGTACGATGGGTGCTGCACAGTCACAAACGTAACTGAATGACTCCCAATGGGCTGACTGCACCGTTAGTGTTTACCGTAATTTTCGGACTATAAAGGGGTCCCCACACGGCGAGCGATTTTAGCCAGGCGACCGATTTTTTTTGCGAGCCGACCGACAGAATTGTATCGCCTCCATTGTTATGAATGAGAGAACCCACATGGCAGGAGATTTCGAAGCGACGGTCGGCAAGCTATTTCTGTCGCCTCGCTAAATATCGCCTCAATCCTATTTTTGGAGGCGACGGCACACGGACAATGAGGAAATAACATGACTTCTACAGTAGAAGTAGTGCAGAAGTTCTACTGGTGTATCACACCCCTTCCTGACAGGCAGCGACGCGAGCGAGCGTGATTGCGAAAATGATTAAAATGTGTTCGTTTCAATCAGACTATCCTGACCTGCCGCGAGCGACAGCGAACTGAGCAGCGATGTCGTCCACCCCTCAGATATTCGCTCGCTGTGTCTCTAGTTGAGCGATTACGCGGCCGAGTCCCGCCCCTAAACACTTTTTATTGGTCAAGAATCGCAGGCTGCTTTGCCCCCCCCCCCCACGTGTGCTTCCAGGTAACACACACACACACACACACGGACACGCGCCGCCTCATATCAGGACAGTGTCACGCACGATTTAGTCTCTAGTTCGCTCGCTCGCTCCCTGTCAGGAACCGGTGTCATTTGTACACCTTTAATGTATCAATACATTCATTGATCAATAACCTACGTATTATTACCATGCTACTTATGTTCATTATTATTAACGGGAACCATTTAAATAAATAACGTTAGTTTGAGAAGCTATAGTGGCCGCTTGTCATTAACTAATAAATGAACAATGCGCCACGATGCACCTACTAGTGTTTTAATACTCGGGTAACAAAAGAAGTTGTGGATGTTGACAGAGTTTAATGTCCAGGCTGCAGCTGATGTAGTTTGTAAAGTTTATTGTCCAAAGAAAATGATGGTTGAGAACAAAACAGTTTGCGTCTTCCGTGAAAAAAACATTCTCTTTCAGCAGCTGCATAACAATACTTGTCCAATCGGTGGTGTAAATAACCCCAAGAATGGTTTATAATTTTTTGAGTAATTACCTGTGTAATATTTGTGTTTAGGAATATTTACATTTACATTTATATATAATATGAATATCCAGGACCTTTTTTATTAGAATTGATAGAAGCCTGTGTGTGTGACTTTAATTTATGTAAATCCATGTCGCAAGGCAGTGTTTTCCGGTCGCTGTCACAGGCTTTTGTTGACAGTTTGACAGTGCATTGCGAGAGAAGGAATACGCAACAAGTTTTAATGGACCCGTATGAGGCCATATCTCTTACGGTGGGAATGTTATTGTTTTAAAAGGAAATGTAATACGATGTAAAAGGATAAATAAAACAGTGATTATACCATCAGTACGTTTATAAGCCACTCAATATACGGGGATCCGTTACAGGTGGTAATGAACGTATTGTAGCGATCAGGCATGCAGTAATGTCAGGAAGAATGAGAGGTTGTATTCGTATAGTGGTTTAATTCCAGCTCAATATAGGTTTTACAGGTTAATACTCCCGCACAACACAGCTACCTGCTATTAAATACGCTCGCTTCACAACAACATAACGGGTCCGTCCTCCTATATCTCCCGGGGCGAAGCAAATAACCACACCCCCAGCTACACAGAGCGACGGTCGCCCCTGGTGTGGAGGGGCAAGCGATTGTCGTTGAGCAACAGGCGATCGCATCGCCAGGCGACGTCGGTCGCCCGCCGTGTGCAGACCACTTAAGCCGCGCCTTTTTCCCCCATTTTTCGACCCTGCGGCTTATATAACGGTGTGGCTTATTATGCAACTCGATGTGACCAAACCCGAAAATGTAAAAATCGAAATATTGCTTTTTTGACTGCATTGAAATGTTATTTATCTGTTCCCTTATTTGCTAAACTTAATACAACTTGTAAATGAGTTAATTCTTGTTATTTGTCCGACAGTATTGTATTCTAATTACATATGGTAATTAAACATTAAAACACCTGCGGCTTATAGTCCAGTGTGGCTTATATATGTACACATCATTCAATTTAGCTGCTGCGGCTTATAGTCAGGTGCGGCTTATAGTGCGTAAATTACGGTATGTACTTAATACACTTTGTATGTATGTGGACATCAATAAAGCATTTCAAATGTGTGTGTGTGTCTGTGTTTCCGTATGCGTGTGTTTTTCTGTATATGTGTGTGTTTCTGTATATGTGTGTGGGTGGGTGAGTAAGTGTATGTGTGTACACTCCTCCCCATAGTCCCATGCAAGAGAGAAAGACAGAGCGAGGGAGTGAGAGAAAGAGAGCAAGTTCTACTAGGCTACATCATTACAGTTAACATTTAGCCAGGTTCGATCGATAACATAAGATAAGATAAGGTATTCCTTTATTGATCCCCTTGGGGAAATTCGGGCATCATAGCAGCATAGGGGAGGGGGAGGGGAGGTACAGATATGGGCAGGGTAATAGTAGAAAGACATAAATACAGGCAATACAATTTGATCTGAATATGAGAAAAATAAACAGTGTAAACAAAGGTGCAGATGAGGGTCTGTACACCCTATTGGTCATATTATACGTTACAATAAATATAGAAAATACATCATTTGAGTATACAGTAAGTAAGTACTCTATGAGAAAGAGTAAAAGTAAACAGTATACACAAGGCACACTAACTGGCATGATATACGTCATACGTTGTAGTCTGTGCAGGTTTTGGTGGTTAACACTTTCTGTGCCAAAAACGAGATATTACGTTTTTGGATTGTTTGATCTTTTTACTTTGATCCCCCGCTCTATAGACTCGCCCGGAGCGATCTGCATCATTTTGGCACATCCCAACACACTAGAACTGCAATGCCGATCGACTATCACCAGGTGGCAGTATCGTCCGTGTCTGTGTGTGCGTCTCTGTTGTGTGTGTGTGTGTCTCTGTGTGTGTGTGTCTCTCTGTGTGTGTGTCTGTGTGTGCGTGTGTGTGTGTGTCTCTCTGTGTGTGTGTGTCTCTGTGTCTCTGTGTGTGTGTGTGTGTGTGTGTGTGTGTGTGTGTGTGTGTGTGTGTGTGTGTGTGTGTGTGTGTTAAGGCTGTCCCCGAAGCCTGTTTTTGGGATTCAAACTTCGTCAGGGTTTTTCGAATGAACGTTCGAACCTTCGTTTTTAATTTCTTTTATTTTTTTATTACAGAAAAAAATATCAAATTTTTTAATTTTTTTTTATAAATATCCTCAAACTAAATCCTCAATTTGAATAAAGTGATTAATCTGATTAAATTAAATTAATCTTTTTTATTAAATCAACTTTCTTTAATGAATATAACTTAGTTTTTAACTTAGTTTTTTTTTTAATACTATAATATTAGTGTAGCCTAATCTTTATCTGCAACTGTGAAGAAAAACCCCATTGGTTTAAACAGAATGAATAGACACATAAAATAAAAAAAAATTAAAATAAAAAATCTTTTATTAAAAATAAAAAATTCAAATTTTGATTTAGAATTCGAATGTTAACGTAACGAACGAACGTTCGAACATTCGGGCTCAGCCTTAGTGTGTGTACCTGTGTATCCCGGAACAGACGATGCAGAGCGTGATGCCCAGGTTGATGGAGGCCCAGTCTGGCCCTGGCTCCCCACAGTCACAGCACTGCCTGTTCCCCGGGACGGCCTGCACCTCCTCCAGCCATCTGCGGGCCGGCTGCTCCTGGTCCCTGCAGCCCCCTCCTCCTCCTCCTCCTCCCCCCACGCGGCCCGCCGTCATGGAGCTGCAGCGCTCCCTCTGACACGCCAACACACACACACACACACACACACACACACACACACACACACACACACACACACACAGACACACACAGACACACACACACAAACAGACACAAACACAGACGCACACAAAGACACACACACACACGTCACAGATGAGAGGTGTGAAAGTAATGAGTGATAAATGCATCCTACTACACGTCTCTTCGGAAACTCCCACTGAAATCTAGAAGATAGTGTGTGTGTGTGTGTGTGTGTGTGTGTGTGTGTGTGTGTGTGTGTATTAGGGCTGCAACTAATGACTATTTTGGTAGTCGACTAATCTGTCGATTAATTTTTCGATTAGTCGACTAATCGAAAAAAATTATATAAAATATATATATATATATTTTTTTTTGCACTACCTATCTTTGTGAAAGTGGCTTCTCAGCTCTGGTCCAGCTGAAGACAGAGCAGAGGAACAGATTGGACATTGAGCATGACCTCAGAGTTGCTTTGAGACTCTTGTCAGGACCAAACAACATCCCCAGTTATCCCATTAGTTCCCCCAAACTTACTGTCTGTCTGTTATGTTAAGCTAAGAAGTCTTCAGCTGGCTGGACCAGAGCTGAGAAGCCACTTTTTTTTTTATGACTAATCGACGCAACAATTCCACGTCGACGATTTTTTTTATAATCTACGTCGTCGATTATGTCGACTAATCGTTGCAGCCCTAGTGTGTATGCATGTGCAATTGTGCATGTGTTTGTGTGCGCGTGTCCTCACTGTCACTGGACTGTGTGACGTGCGTGTGTGTGTGTGTGTGCGTGTCCTCACTGGACTGTGCGAGTCCTCTCTGTGCTCCTGAAAGGCTGAAGCGATGCTGTTCTGAACGGCGCTGATCCAGGCCTGCTGCTGCCTCTCTGAGTCTGCCTGCAACAGACAGCTCCTACACACACACACACACACACACACACACACACACACACACACACACACACACACACACACACACACACACACACACACACACACACACACACACACACACACACACACACACACACACACACACACACACACACACACACACACACACACACACACACACACACACACACACACACACACACACACACACACACACACAGTAATTTAGCTGAACGCTTCTTCTTCTTCTTTCGTGTATCATCAGATGGCCAACGGCGTGTCCTGCAGCCACGCCCTCGTCTATGGTCCTACGTCGAGAAGACCAGCTTCTGAGGGCGGGCTGTAGACGGGGAAGCTGGTGATTATATGCTCGGCAGTCTGTTCAGGCTCGCCACACTCGCATGCCGCACTGTCCGTGAGGCCCCACTTCTTCATGGAAGACTTGAAGCGCCCGACTCCAGTGCCTAGACGGTTCAGCGAGGTCCATAGACGGCGTGGCAAATCGTCTCCTTTTACACCACCTCCTGGGTCCTGGATGTATCGCTGGATACGGGAGGGCCCAGCCGACTCCCCATGATCGTTTCCAGGATGCTGCCAGCCAGGCGTCTCTGGACAAGTCCTCAGATATAGACTGTAGCATTTCTTGTGCTGCCTTGTTGTAGGGATGGCGAGAGTTTAGCCTGCCCGGTGGTGCCAGGCACGCTTATCCAAAGCGACTTACAAGTTCAGCAGGAAGGGTACAACTCTGGCAGCTAAGGGTCAGTAACATTGTTCGTCAAACTTGAGTGTTACACTCTGAGTGCATAGTAGTATAGACATATTAGCGTGATCGGTAGTAGTATAAGTATAGTAGCATAGTAGTAAGGTACATAATAGTAACACACACACATTTTGTAAACATCATACCTCAGTTTTAATACACACTACACTCATATATTCAAATATATATACTCATATAGGGCTGCAACTAATGACTATTTTGGTAGTCGACTAATCGAAAAACAATTATATTAAAAAAAATTAAAATTAAAAAACATTATATATATTTTTTTTTTTTTTTTTTTTTTTGCACTACCTATCTTTGTGAAAGTGGCTTCTCAGCTCTGGTCCAGCTGAAGACAGAGCAGAGGAACAGATTGGACATTGAGCATGACCTCAGAGTTGCTTTGAGACTCTTGTCAGGACCAAACAACATCCCCAGTTATCCCATTAGTTCCCCCAAACTTACTGTCGGTCTGTTATGTTAAGCTAAGAAGTCTTCAGCTGGCTGGACCAGAGCTGAGAAGCCACTTTCACAAAGATAGGTAGCAAAAAAAAAAGAAAAAAAAAAAAAAATATATATATATATATATATATATATATATATATATATATATATATATATATATATAATAATTTAAAAAAAATGTAATGACTAATCAACGCAACAATTCCTCGTCGACGATTTTTTATAATCGACATCGTCGATTATGTCGACTAATCATTGCAGCCCTATACTCATAACAAATATATTCACAACCACACACCTTACTCATCTACAAATACGTCTAATGACAACATATAGCTCTCTCTCTCTCTCCCTCTCCCTCACTCTCCCTCACACACACACACACACACACACACACACACACACACGCACACACACACACTAGGGGTGTAACGGTACACAAAAACCACGGTTTGGTACGTACCTCGGTTTTGAAGTCAAGGTTCGGTACGGGTTTTCGGTACAGTGGGGGAAAGTTTGGCTTTCCATGTTCCACTCAGGGGTGATGTAGTGTGCAGTAACTAATTGTACTTGTAGGGCTGTCAACGAATATTCTATATTGAAATTAATAACAGACTTGTAAAAAAAATTTAATTAAAAATAAAATAAAGATTGTGAAAAAAACAGCCCCCGGTGGGCGGTCGTTAGTGGTTAACATACCGCTGTATTCGTTCGGTACACTACACAGCCGTTCGGTACGGTACGGTACACACTGAAACTGTTTGGTTCGGTACGGATACGTGTACCTTTACACCCCACACACACACACACACACACACACACACACACACACACACACACACAGACTCACTTGGACGGGGAGACGACCTCGAAGCAGCGCCTCTCGTTCTCGGTGCTGGTCGTCTTGACGGTGCACAGTCGCAGGTCCTCCACCACCACTGTGGGCTGCTCCTGTGAGACACCGTGGGTCAGACCGGGCCCGTCTGCATGTGTGTGTGTGTGTGTGAGGGGGGGGTGGGGTGGGGGGTGCGTGTGGGTGGGGGGGGGGGGGGGTGCGTGTGCATGCTAGTTTGTGCATATGTGACTCACACTGTCCCATTGTCTTTGCGTATTCTGCATTTTAACCCGTTAACACATTGAGTGCCACGCCCCTTCCGGTAAGTGCATCTGGCCTTGCCGTCCATTAACCCCATGTAAACGCTCACCTTGTTTGTAGAGCTAAACCTATATTTTATATTATAGCTATGGGTCTAATAACGCCGTCGATTGTCAGTGAGTTGCTTCCAGTCAACGTGCAAAAAAACTGATAATTTTTTCATCCGTACATTTCCGTTTTATACCGTTTTGAATATGAATATAGTTTGGGTGCTTCTGAGTAATTCCAGGAAAAAGACGCGAAAATAGCGGTTTAGTGGAATCCACTTATCACGTTGTAATTTTTCGCCTGATTATCGAATCTTCCTGAAATCAACACTAGATTAT
>NC_140168.1:141829443-141905155 GCF_963971535.1 Notolepis coatsorum | reverse complement strand
AAACATCTAGTCGGCTTGTGCACCCCTGAATGTAATGACTGTGTTCCCACTCTTTTCCTTGTGTAAGGAGGCTTAAATGATGTCACTCTGGGCTTTTGTCTTCACTTCTCACTAACTCTCTCTCTTCTCTTCTCACTCGCTCATTCTGCCTTTATTTGCCATCTACCCTGGAGTTAGACAAGAAGATGCATACCCTTTTCTTCTCTGTGCATGCAGTAGGAGTAGGAAGACGTTGGGAACTAGGCTAATGGAGGAACCTACTTCCAGTGACTGACGCTAAGCTAGGCTAACGGTGCATGTCTTCCTACTCCTACTGCATGCACAGAGAAGAAAAAGGGTATGTATCTACTTGTCTAACTCCAGGGTAGATGCCAAATAAGCCAATTTCCTAAAATGTTGGTGTTTTCCTTTAAGCAATTTTAGACTTAAAGGGGAACTATCTTACCATTTCTTTCACTATTTGGGCAATTTTACACAATTCCTGTGAGTCTATTGAACACATCTGTAAGGTTTTTTTAATTAAAAAAAAAATCATTGTTTTGTATTTCTAATCAAGTCCTCTAGTCTAGAGCAGCATTTTCTGCACTTCCAGATTCCAAGCTGTTTTTGGCTGGGCTCCGCCCATACTTGCAATGTGCTGTATGACAGTCACCCACAGTCTGCACTGGCAGACAGAGAGAGAGATAGAGAGGGAGACTAATTAATTTCGCCGCAGGGGGCATAATCCCACGGGACAATGCATTGGTAACTTGTTTCAAATGACAATATTATACCCCGGTGAATATTATTGCATGGATCGGAATACGCGTGGGAGTGTGTGCTATGATATTTTGCAAAAGGTTGACGTGACGCGAGTGCTGATAGAGAGAAAGGGAGAGACCGATAGAGGGAGGGAGAGAGATAGCGAGGGAGAGAGAGAGAGAGAGACAGATAGAGAGAGAGAGGGAGAGAGGAGAGATGCTCCGAGAGCGTACGTGTGTTTCCCCACACACACACGCAGTCAGGAGTGTGTGTAAATGCTCCGAGACGACTCGAGTTGCACCGTATGAGAGCCTCTCTCTCCCTCTCTCTGTCTGTCCGTCTCTCCCTCTCTCACTCTCACTCGCTCGTTCGTTCTCGCTCTCTCTCTATCAGCACTCGCGTCACGTCAACCTGTTTGAGGAAGTGTCAGAGACAGGGAAACCGCTTTCGCATTATTTCCACTCGCTCCATTTTTGAGCGAATTGTTGATTGTGGGCAGTGGCTACAACCAGGGGCTGAGATATGCAGATCAGTGCCTAATTCACGTCAGCGAACCAGTCAAATCAGAATGGCTTGGTTCAGTGGGGGAGGACCTTGTCTCATCTGAACTGGAGGAATGAGCAAAACATGTAATTTGCGACATAGATAGTGTTGATACAACCCCACATCGCAAAAAAAATATGCTAAACACTGGAAAAGGCCATTTATAAGATAGTTCCCCTTTAATATCGATAGAACTGACTATTTTTTATTATTGTTTTTTGTATTTTTGTTGTTACTTGTAATAAACTATTATATTGAACTTTAGAAATCGACTCCTGAACATTATTTTCATTTGATTTAATTTCAAACCTTTATTTGAACTCATGAGACACAGAGGTTACACTAATTTACAGCGACGACAAGCTTACAAAACAAGACACAGTTCATCAGCAATTTCAAACATACAGGCATAATAAATAAGAATAAACAATAGAAAATCAGCTAAGACAGTTACAAGTCGACACACAGTGGTCAGAGATCATACTTGTAAATGCAGCAAAAGAAGGAAGAACCTTCAGCTTCAGAGTCAGTCGGAGGGCATTCCAGGTGTCGGATAAAGGAAAAAGCAGTTTCTCCAAATTTAGGGCAAACTGGAGGAACCCTAAGAACCAACTATTTCGGACAGCAATTAAATATAAATTTTTTAATATAAATGAATAAGTCTGGGATATCAAATATGCATCACTACAGTGAGAGACAGCTGTGTGTGGTTGTTTTACCTGTTCCAGGTTTTGAAGGCGTTGCTGGCTCTCTTGTAGAGGTAGCCCTCCATGGCTATCCCCTTAGCTGCATCCGCATTGCAATCCATGATGGAGTCGTCAGACGACACATCCTAGCAACAAAGCCAATGTACACGTTAACTGGAGGGCAATTGCATGGAGGGCTATGTCTACTTTATGTGTATCAGTAGGGCTGACCCCTATTAGTCGATTAGTCGACTAATCGGTCGAAAGGAGCCGTAGTCGACTAGCCAACCTCTTAGTCGAATACAAAAAAATTATAAAAATAATAATATTTTAATTTATTTATATTTTTTTATCATTCTTTCCAAAAGAAAAGAGGCCTAGAAGGGCGGCTACGTGGCGTAGTGGGCAAGGCGCTCTCCACGAATGCGGAGATGCTGGGCTCGACTGTTCGAGCCCAGCGCTCCACATTGCTTTCAGTTTAGCTGGTCGTTCATACTAATACACATTGGCCGTATTAGGGGGTGGGAAACTGATGGGTGGGGATCGGGCGTTGTGGACAGCGACTCCTACAGGTCGGTTGGTGCGCCTGCGCAGTAGAATCAGGAAGTGTCGGGGGCAGCGTGAGCCTCCCACGCGTTACTCCTCGACACAGAGATCGAGCTGCGCAGGTGAAAAGATGCGACTGCTGTTACCTCAAGTACCGGAGGGGACTTGTGCTATGTATGACTTAGTCCACATTGCAGCCGGCTTGTGGGAGGCAAGAAACAGCGTTCGTGACAGGGGAGGGTTGAATTGGATGATACGAAATTGGGATGGGAGAAAATATAGAAAATGGGAGAAAAAGTGGATAAAAAAAAAAAAAAAGAGGCCTAGAAGCGTGGCTAACGCTAATGGCACGCATACCAGAGGCTAACTGCCTACGAAAACAGGCACAGAGGCACTGAAAGAGGATTTCACCCATCTAATGAACACACTAGACTAGACAAATATCAAGATGTATCCATCAGTGGACCAATTGCATGCTTTTGCAGAGGACAAGAAGCCTTCAGTCGACTCCTTCAGACCCCTCACAGCCCAAATGTCTTATTTTTTATATTATATATATATATATATATATATATTTTTTTTTTCTTTTCTTTTTTTTACCAATAGTCGACTAACGGCAAATTTTGGCCAATCATAGTCGACCATCCAAATCCTTAGTCGGGGACAGCCCTTCAGTGACAATCAAACCGTAAACAAAGAGTGTTTAAGATGTTAGATCCTATCCTAATATAAAAGATTATGTGATTTAATGTTCTATGCCTTATTTTGACAGTCTATTTCATTGCCGTCTATTTTTTTTAAATATATATTTTAGCATTTTTACAGCTTCATTTTTCATGGTCAGACATGACCGACAGAGGAGGAGAGGGTGAACGGGAGAAGAGGCGGCGAAGACATGCAACAAATTATCCACCGGGAGCGGGAGTCGAACCCGGGTAGGGCCGCGTAGGTGTGCAAAGCACTATGGTATGCGCCACGAGGGCGCCCCTGCCGTCTATTTTTATGCTAATTTTATGCAACGTTTTATGTCTGCACTTGCATTGCTCTTGATATGCCAATTGTGTGCAAAATATTAATTGTTTTACTGCTGTGAAGCACGTTGAGCTGCATTATTTTTTGTTATTGCTGTTTATTATTATTAACCATGTTACAATATAAAAAAAGAAAGACAATTTTACGAGATATGAATACATGTACTCAGAGGAATGTGCATTACCGAATGTATATATATATATATATGCAGTACTTGTTTATATCACTGGGAAGCGCTGAAGCGCTATATTGAAAGGATGCACATTATGGCGTCATCATATCATATATATATGACCGGGTGAGCGGAGGTGTGTTCTCTTCTCTTTCTATCAAGGTGTGTGCACAGGTACATGCCTCCACAAGTTCTATACCCATCTCACCAATGTGATGCGGTGAAGCTGTGCTCTCAATAAACAAGCTAAAGGCTAAAGATATCTCCTTGGACAACGTGTCTTTTCTTCTATACACAACGCAAGGGAACCTGCAAAGCTCAACAGGTTATGGGCCCAGGAGTCGTCGGAAGAAAAGAACAGTTGCTCCACCGTGTAGAAAGTCGCAACGGACCGCAGGCTACAAACGGATTGCTAGCTAGCAAGAACAAAGCAAGCCAAGCATCATGAATGACCATCGAGGAACAAGCAGGTTGCCTCGACTGTTATTCGACGGAGATGAGACCAAATGTGAACTTTGGGAGTCAAAAATGTTGGGACAGTTCCATTTACTAGGACTAAAAGCCACAGTCCTGGGAGAACCGAGGTCTCAAGCTGAGGTTGATGCCGACGTAAAGAAAAATGCTGATGCATATGCGGAACTGATTCTTCGTTTGGACGATAAAAGCCTCTCGTTAATAATGAGGGATGCGTCTGAAAATGGAAGAAGAGCCCTGAAAATATTGAGAGACTATTATGCCGGGAAGGGGAAGCCCCCGCATAATTAACCTGTACACCCAGCTAACGTCGCTTCACAAGGCAAGCGGGGAAAACGTAATGGATTACATAATCAGAGCAGAGGCCGCCATTACAGCACTGCGCAACGCAGGCGAGACACTGGGAGATGCATTACTCGTGGCGATGATCTTGAAGGGACTGCCTGAGGGGTTTAAGCCATTCGCCATACACGTGGCACATACGGAGGAAAACATCACATTTGCCGATTTCAAGACTAGGCTGAGAAGTTTTGAAGAAACTGAGAAGATAAACTCAGCTGAGTCGAGCCACAGTGTGATGAAAACCCAAGGAAAATTCGGACGACGGCCCACCAAGACAAACGCACGTGGTGACGGTTATGACCGGAAAGAGGACAGAGACATGGTGTGCTTCAAGTGCGGTACCAAAGGCCACAGAGCGAGAGCGTGTTGACAGAAGACATGGTGCGGTCATTGCAGGAGTGACTCGCACAAAGACGCCACATGCAGGCGCAAGGACAAAGATGGCGCGAGTAAAGTCTCAGAAGATGGCGGCGCTGACTACGCGTTCAAGCTGAGGGACGTCGCGACCGGAAACCAGCACCAGGCGGCGTTCAGCACCCAGGAGAGGGGACTGATGGTGGACACAGGAGCCACCTCCCATATCATCACGGACATGAAGATGTTTAAAGACTTCGACAGCGCGTTCAGGCCAGAAGCGCACAGTGTGGAGTTGGTGGACGGCACCCGGTGCAGCGGAGTCGCACAGCGGAGGGGGACTGCAGAGGTATCCCTGATGGACAGCGGAGGACAGTGGCGTACAGCGACACAGAGACGCTTTGTTCATTCCTTCATATCCGCAGAACATTTTCTCCGTGAAAGCAGCAATGACCAGTGGGGCCACGGTCGTGTTCAAGGATAAGAAGGATGCTCTGGTAACCAGAGATGGTACCAAATTTCACATTCATGTTTACGGTAAATTGTATTACTTGCATACTCTAGGTGAGTCTAATGATAAGTGTAATACATGTCACACCATACAGACATGGCATGAGATATTGGGCCACTGTAACTATGACGATGTGTTGAAGTTGCAGAATGTAGTATGGAGTTCAAGGGCAAGACATGTAGGCCAGAGCAAGAGTGCGAGGTGTGTATACAGGGAACGTTTGCACAAACCAGAAACCGAGAACCTGATACAAGAGCAGAGGCTCCCTTACAGATGGTGCACACAGACCTAGCAGGTCCTGTATCAACAGAGTCAATCGATGGTTACAAATATGTACAGTCGTTCACCGATGACTACTCGAGCGCAGTGTTTGTATATTTTCTTAAAAAGAAAAGCGACACAATAATACGGGACAGTAAAGTGCATCAGGTCCGACAACGGAACAGAATTCACTAGTGGTGATTTTCAAACGCTGATGAGGAAAAATCAAAATCAAAATCAGACATCAAACGTCCGCTCCATACTCCCCGTTTCAAAACGGAACCGCGGAGCGAAATTGGCGATCACTTTTTGAGATGGGAAGATGCATGATAGCTGAGAGCAGGCTACCAAAACAGTTATGGCACTATGCAGTACAAACAGCAGCTATGGTACGAAACAGATGTTTTAGCAGGCGCACAGGGAAGACCCCTTACCAGATGCTGACAGGCAAAAAGCCAAATGTAGCCAAAATGCAGACGTTTGGCTCTGTATGTTACTCGTACAAACAGGACAAGGGTAAACTTGACTCCAGGTGTGACGAGGGACGTTTTGTAGGCTACGATAAAAACAGCCCGGCGTATTTGGTTTACAACCCAGATACAAACAAGGTACTCAAACACAGATTAGTGAAGTTTGTGAGTAAGGCAGCTGTGGAGAAACAGACACAAACAGGTGAGCCAGACCCAAACGATAGCTATGGCAGTGTGAGACAGTCTAGGACCAGTGAGGATACACAGGAGGCCAATCAGAGCACAGAGGATGCTCAAGGACCAAGTGGACAGAGTGACAGTCAAAGGGCAGTGACAAGGTCTATGGACCAAAACCCAACACAAAGTGTGACAGATGAGGAACCCGAGTATAGGAGGTATCCAAACAGAGATAAAAAGAAACCTAGTAGTTTAGAGGACTTCGTAAGTAACGGAGACAGTGATAGTGAAGGGGCTCATGCCACCATAGACTATTGCTACAGAGCAGTATGTGGCGTACCACAGACGTTTGGGGAAGCTATGGGATCAGTTAACTCAGGCGAGTGGGTAAAAGCCATGGATGAGGAGATCCACTCGTTAAACGAGAACAAACCGTTTACATTGACAACCCTGCCAAAAGACAAAAAGGTAGTGGGGGGGTAAATGGGTCTACGCCATCAAGAGTGGATTCACACAAAACCCAGCCGACCATTGTGTTTATTCCCAAGAGACAAAAGAAGGTAAAGTGATCATAATCATATGGGCCGATGACTTGATTATTGCAGCCAGCAATGATGAGAGATTGAGAGAGGTGAAAGAGATGCTGTCAGAAAAGTTTAAAATGAAAGATCTTGGAAGACTCAAACATTTTCTGGGTATTGATTTCAAGCAATCCGAGGGATGTGTAACTATGTCACAGGAAAAATACACAAACAAGATACTAGAGCGTTTTGAGATGCAGAACTGTAGAATCAGAGAAACGCCCTGTGAACAAAAGTTAGAATACACAGAGGATGCAGTCAGGATGGAGGACGTCAGGATATACAGAGAGGCGATAGGAAGCCTCATATACCTGACTACTTGTACTAGACCAGATCTAAGTTTTGTGGTGAGTAGATTATCACAGTATTTCGCAGAGCCAACAGAGGAGCAGTGGGTTACTGTGAAACATGTACTAAGATATCTCAAAGGCACTGCAGACAAGGGGTTATGTTTCAGACAAAACAGCAGTGAGGTGTTAGGCATACAAGCCTACAGTGATGCAGACTGGGCGGCTGATACCAGCGATAGACGCAGTACCACAGGATACTGTGTAAGTCTGAGCAAGAACAGCTCTCTAGTTTCCTGGAAAACTAAGAAGCAACCCACGGTTGCACTTTCCACTTGTGAGGCGGAATACATTGCCCTTGCTACAACCATAGCAGAAGTTATATACCTAGAACAGCTTTTGAAAGGTATTGATGATTACAAGTACACACAGGCAGTGGTACATGAGGACAACCAGGGAACAATTGCTCTTGCCAGAAACCCTGTACACAGACAGAGGTGCAAGCATGTGGATATTAAATACCATTTTATCAGGTCTACGGTAAATGAGGGGAGAGTAACTCTGATATATTGTCCTACAGACGAAATGGTTGCTGATATTTTTACAAAACCTGTAACAAAGATGAAACTGGAGAAGTTTGGAAAGATCATTTTTGGAACTTGAAATGTGTTTAGACAGAGGTCCACATTTATTTTATGTTGTGTTTTTATTTTGCTTAAAGGTGCTATGCATTATAAATGTCATTTTTCAGTCTCTAGCATTGTATTATAGTAATAGGAGTTTGTATCAATGTGTTTTTGGGCCTAAATACTATATTGGCGAATTCCTCAGCTACAGCCCATCCCCTCTTTGCCTCTAGTAAATCAGGTCATGTTGATTTGACGACCTGGTGCACGTCACAGGGCGCTGTTTATAGCGCACGGTGATGTGATTGGCTCTGTGGTTTTAGTAATGCCCGCCTCCATTCTTGCTACCTGCAGGGTGGAAGGTTTGTCCAGAAGATCACTAATCAGCTGAAGCCTGATGCGGTTCCCTCGGTCTTCGACAGACAGACCGGCGTTAGCTCTCGGGACTCGGGAGCGATCGCTAGCTACTTAGCACCAGCCGGGGCCGGCGTTAGCAACCGGGAGCGTCGTTGAGCATTCAGCCTGCTGGCTACCTAGATCCACTTCAACCAGCGTCGCGGAGCATTCAGCCTGCTGGCTACACAGCTTGTCGGTGTGCTAATAGCCTCTGCAAGCTAACGGTAGCTGGCTACACAGCTTGTCGGTGTGCTGGAGCCTCTGCAAGCTAACGGTAGCTAGCTACACAGCTTGTCGGTGTGCTGGAGCCTCTGCAAGCTAACGGTAGCTGGCTCCAGGCTATTAGCACATCGACAAGCTGCTGGAGCTCCCGACGCTCGGCTGGTTGAAGTGGATCTAGGTAGCCAGCAGGCTGAATGCTCCGCGACGCTCCCGGTTGCTATCATGTGCAGGTCCTCTTCTCAGACCTGTGTGGCAAAGCACTGCACACGCATCATGCAAGCTACACATCGCTGCATGTTGATCAATGGTGGCCCACTCGGTGCATCACAGTGGGCTACTATTGTGCTAACAACAACCGCGGTGTCCGGCTTGTCGGCCGGCATGAGTGCTCGATTTGGGGTGGTTCTCTCCTCCTTGTGTGCCCCCGTTCTCGCGGGTGTCCTGCCGGGGAGCTTGTGGACGCGACAACAGCGGCGGCCGTAGCGTTAGTTAGCTCATAGCTATTGTGTACCACTAGCGTTACGGCGGGCTCGAGCACCCTACGGCTGCCGCCGTTGTCGCGTCCATGGGCTCCCCGGCAGGGTACCCGTGGGGACGGGGGTGTACAGAGAGGAGAGAACCATTTTGTGTCGGGCGTGCATGCCGGCCAGCGAGCCGGACGTCGGGATATGTTGTTAGCACAATAGCTACCAAGCTAAGCTATGTTAGCTTCTAACGGTGTATACACAATATGTACAACGACACAATGATTTACATTATTACAAATATGGTAACGTGGTTGTGGCTTTTACAAATAGTGGTAACATATATATAGATAGACAGTACTGCTACATCTCTATATTTATGACATACCATATTTGTATTGCTACAGTACTGCTCAGTACTGCTATGATGGAGACCAGAGAAAGACTTTCGTCTTGTTTACATCAGGGTCCCCCAATTTCAATTCATGGTAACATATTATATATATATAGATAGACAGTACTGCTACATCTCTATATTTATGACATACCATATTTGTATGTAACCTGAAACCTAATCTCTGACGGGGAGATGGGCGGAGCTATTTGGTGGGTGGCTGTCACTCAAAGCATTCTGCTAGTATGGGTGGAGCCAAGCCAATAATAGCCTGCTTTCATGAGGCTGAAAAATGCTGGTTTTGAGTACAAGATTAGAAATATAAAACAATGATTATTTTTGGAATAAAAATTACAGATGTGTTACATAGACTCACAGGAAGTGTGTAAAGTTGCCCAAATAGTGCTAGGAATAGCAGTGCATAACCCCTTTAAGATTGTAGCAACCTGAGTTCAAGTGGGGGTGTTACGAGATATGAATACATGTACTCAGAGGAATGTGCATTACCGAATGTATATATATATATGCAGTACTTGTTTATATCACTGGGAAGCGCTGAAGCGCTATATTGAAAGGATGCACGTATGACGTCATCATATCATATATATATATGACCGTGTGAGCGGAGGTGTGTTCTCTTCTCTTTCTATCAAGGTGTGTGCACAGGTACATGCCTCCACAAGTTCTATACATATCTCACCAATGAGATGCGGTGAAGCTGTGCTCTCAATAAACAAGCTAAAGGCTAAAGATATCTCCTTGGACAACGTGTCTTTTCTTCTATACGCAACGCAAGGGAACCTGCAAAGCTCAACAGAAAACAATGAAATAACATACATAGACATATTAACGAACAGGCAGCTGCTAAGACCAAAGGCCCAAGGCTTGTTTCTCTATGAAAGGCTACTAACATTAAATCAATATAATACTACCTTTGGGTACCTCTCTTACGTACAAATTTGCTCTCTCTGACTTAAATGTGTAACTCCTCTCAGGAAATTCTCTATACTATAAGTGTTACAAAGGATCAGATTAAACCGAATATATATATTTATTGATTGATATATATTGCATAGTATTTGTATATCGTTTGATATCCCTTGTATATTCCTTGTACATATACACGGAATATCCCTTTAGCCTACTACAGACCATAATATTTCATTCTCCTATTGGACAGCGGTCCACAGGCGCCAGAGCCGTGCCTCCAGAGTCAGGTTCAAAGTCACCGTCAAGACATGTCTGAACATGCCCGGCCTTGCCCAGGGCTACGAGACAGAAATGAGGCTGGCACTAGTTTGTTCACCGTGCATATAAATATGGCGCAGGTGAATACAGAAGCACTTAGTCTTAGTCAGAAGTCAAGAGTTACCCAATAAGTTGAAGCCTCACCCACGATACAACGTGCGGTGAAGTATGGCCTGTTTGGCCCCAGAATAGAGCATTGAGACCGCGTGCGAATTAATAACTGAATTGTCAGAGTTTGGCGCTATACCGTCGAGTGTGACATATTTCTATTAAGTCAGTAATAGTCTATTTGTGTATAGTGTATCGTGCGGCTAAAGTTCTACAGTGACCAGCATCACCAACGCTTCCTCGTATTAGCTAGAGTTCTTATCCAGGCTGGGCTGCTTTCATGGCGCTTTCACCCGAGGAGACCTAGACGAGAACCGTGTGGACATGTACACTGGATTAATCTACCCGACGACTACATAGCCCTTTGCGGCTGGATTATATTTGTTTTGGTCCTGTGATTTATGGAGCGGAGAATCGCCGACGCTTACACGTGTTGGATTTACCCCGCGAGGAGCCAAGTCGAGTCGGCGCCTCAGAGAGCCTGAGGCCGGCTAGCTTTCTTCACTGTGGAGCTACAGTCTACGGAGAACAGCTGTATTCGTCTGTGGATCAAGAGGCTATTGCACCGTCTCCTGTACTTGGAGTCTCCTTAGTCATCGTTGACCAGACTCTCTACTACCGACAGATCCTCTACCCCTGCTGGCTTACAACCAGGGGGACCCTTCCAGTATCTCCCGCTATATATTACTAGTGTACCATAGATATAATTCCCTAAGATTCAGGTTGTATAATTACCTCCTGCGTAACCAGAGAATGGACATTCATTGTTGATTTGCCTACGCACATTCCTTTGCCTTACAAGTGCATTCAAAGTATAATAGAGAAGTATTATGTACCTTTTGCTGCAATAAATACTTAAAGACAACTTTGTGTAGAACCGGTTCATTGTGGGAAGTGTTCATTATATTTAGATATCATGTACTGTATGGCCAGTAATTAAAGTACATAAAGCGGTAGTGGTTTAATGATACCATACTTATCAATACAGTCAGGGAATTGTACCCCTCAGTTACAATTGGTCCTTCGAGCCGGAGGGTAACTAGTGTAATATTAATATAGTGGTATTAATATTGACATGGCCTATGATGAACACTCCACAAAACGGTTCTCCTAAAGTAGATCGCCCGCAGCGTAGACGGCAGACACCTCAGTACTTAGAGGATTACGTTGCCAATATACTACCTAGCTTTCTACAGACGGTAAACGCGGAAAAAGTAGATAGTAAAATTATGTCCGACCCTATCGACCAGGCTACCCCGCCAATAGAGGCCCTAGTGGGTTCTAACGTAACTGACCAAGCTCACGGTAGGGACCAGGAGGGACCTGACACGACTTTACCCCCCGCCAAGACCGAAGAAGTAGTCCCCGGAGAGCTCCAGGATAAAGACAGCTCTCCAGGGATGGAACTCTACCCGCTACAAGAAGAGGAGAGCACCCCGGAGATGGATCTCCAGGACTCGCCACAGGAGAACAGATCTCCAACGAGTACTGCCAGGAGCGGATCACCTCAACCAGCGTCTTCCCCCAGCGAGGCGGACAAGATGCTGGCACAGGCATTCCTCGCCAGCCTAGCAGCCTCAACAGAGCGCGATCGACTCCAAGCACAGACGCTTAGCGAGCGCGAACATTCTTCCATGGAAAGAGAACGCCTTCAGGCGCAGCAACGGAGCGAAGAAGATCGTATACGTCTAGAGATTAGACGCCTTCAGACGGAAGAGAATATGGTAAGGGACCGGGCCGAAGCCCAGCGCGCCGCTGCCGGTGCCCAAAGAGAAGCAGAGCGCGACCTCGCTCTCACCAAGCGCGAAGCCGAGCGCGACCGATTACAAGCGCGGATAATGGAGCAGCTGATCACCAGGGCAACACCCCCTCCCTCCGCACGGGGTTCCAGGGCCTCGTCAAGACAAGGGTCAAGGGCACCCTCCCCTACCCGATCAAGCGACCCTGAGCCCGACCACCAGAGAGAGCCTATACCCCCCTCCGAACTCCTTCCCCGACCGGTCCACGCGAGACCCAGCTACAAGGAAGAAACGGTCTACACCGCGGAGAGGCTAAATAGACGACTACAGGATCTAGAGGACCTGCCAGAGGAAGAAGAAGAGGGAGAGGAGGAGAGTCAAGCCCGACAGCAGCACAGTACTCCACAGGACCAGGAGGTCCAGTACAGCCCAGGCTCTACCCCCGCGGCTCTGCGCTACAGACCCCCGACTCAATTCACGGGTGAGCTTGACGCACGACCAGCCCCGAGGAATAGCACCTGGATACGCGGGCCATGGTACCCAGCAGGTACCAGCCCACCAAGAGGCGTAAGAGGAGACTCGCCTAGGAGGCCTCTCTTCCAACGCTCACCGATGTGCCAGCCATCCATGGCATCATACATTGGCACACCGACGTTTCCGGACTTCACCCACGAGAACAGAGCACAGTACACGGAGCTACGAATGTGCTTAGAGACAATGATGTCCGATGTAGCTGATGAACCGTACAAGTATGCTATCCTACTGAAGCACCTCAAGGTGCCCCGAGCGCACAATATAGCGCTGGCCTATGCCACCTCTACTACCCCATACACAGCGGCTCTAGCAGCACTCGACCAAAGATATGGACGCATATGGGACTACGTAATACAAGAGATAAGGCATATTGACCGCCTACCCCCAGCCACAGACAATCGCTCACTAGATGACCTGTCTATCAAGGTACAATCCCTGGTAGGGATGCTGGGGGCGCAAAGAGAAAAGGGTATGCACGAACTGTACGCAAACTCTAATGTCGAGAGGATTTTAGAGAAGCTTCCGCCCGCCCGACAAGAGCGCTTCAGGCGGCAAAGAGACCACCGTGATCCTAGCGGTCCCGAGCCATCCCTCCTAGACCTACTGTAGCCGACTTCCTGGCGAGAGAAGTCAACAGCCTACGGTTGGATACGTTCATGCGGAGCACCCCAAGCTCCAGAGAGGGACCTAGGAGAGCAAACGATGGCCGAAGATTGGTGACCGTCATGCACCAATCAGAATCAGTACCGAGCAGCAAGAACCACAGTACCCCCTCGATGAAAGAGAAGTGGAAGATGGTGTGCCCGTACTGCGAAAAGGAACACTGGTTGTCACAATGTGACACGTTCAAGAAGATGACCGCCGACGAGGTGAGTCAATGGATAAAGTCCAACCGACGCTGTTACCGATGTGCGCGCAGTCACATGGCAGCCGATTGCCGCTTAAAGAAGAGGTGTAGTCGGTGTGACGGAGCCCACCTAGATGTCCTACACGACAGTAACAGAAGAAAGCCTGCACCCTCAAGCAGCACAAAGGCAAGTGTTATGTACATTGACCCCGCCAGCAGCGGGGGCGCCCGGGTGCTCTTAAAGGTGGTCCGCGTAACACTGAGTTACCAAGACAAGGTCATGGACACTTACGCCGTCCTTGACGACGGGTCAGAGAAGACCGTTCTCCTCGCGTCCGCTGCGGCCCAGCTGGGGCTGCGGGGGAGCGAAAACCAGATGACGATTCGGACAATAAGAAGAGATCTAAAGACGATAAAGGGCGAGAATGTCTCCTTCACTATCGCAGCAAGCGGGCAGCCAGAGAGACGGTATAGGATTACGAATGCTTTCACCAGCCAAGAAATAGGCCTGTCGCAGTACACCTACCCCATCGCCAAGCTGATGGATAAATATGTGCACCTGCGTCAACTACCTATACCGCTCATAGACGGTGCCACCCCGACCCTGCTGATAGGCTCCGACCATGCAGACCTCATAGTCCCGATTGACCGGGTCCACACAGGGCCCAGAGGCTGTCCTGCAGCAGTAGAGACCCGCCTAGGATGGACATTACAAGGCCCCCTCGCTAAGTCTCTTAACCGAACAGCAGCCACTAGCTGCCTCCACTCCAGAGTGACAGAAGAAGACACCACCCTCCTACAGCATGTCGAGAGGCTATGGACACTAGAGACAATGCCCTTTAAGAACGAAAAGAAAGACATTCGTTCCAAGGAAGACATTTACGCTATAGCCCTCCTCGAGCAAGGGACAAAGAGAGTCAAAGTCAACGGAGTGATGAGATACGCAACTCCACTCCTGAGGCGAGAGGGTATGCCTACCTTCCACGCCCCAAAAGAAGCGACGGAGCGGTATCTATTGAACACAGAGCGGCGTCTAGCCAGAGACCCCACTCAAGAGACGGTGTACCGCGCTGAGATTAACAAGCTAATCACAGCGGGACACAAAGAAAATTGACATTAAAGAGGCCGATCAGACGACCGAATCATGGTACGTGCCGCACCACAAAGTCCACCACAACGGCAAGGATCGTATTGTGTTCAACTGCAGCTACCAGATCGGATCACAAAATCTGAATAAAGAGCTCTTGCCCGGCCCAACACTCGGCCCCTCTCTACTAGGCGTGTTACTACGTTTCCGCCAAGACAAGGTGGCCATCAGCGGCGACATCAAAGGGATGTTCCTGCAGGTGAGAC
Organism: Notolepis coatsorum; assembly: GCF_963971535.1. Taxonomy (NCBI): domain Eukaryota; kingdom Metazoa; phylum Chordata; class Actinopteri; order Aulopiformes; family Paralepididae; genus Notolepis; species Notolepis coatsorum. Next base: position 141,890,047 of record NC_140168.1, on the reverse strand, counting down.
TAGTGGAGGAGGACAAGCCCCTGCTGCGGTTCCTATGGAGAGAGAGGATCGGGGATGAGCAACCAGCCATCTATCAATGGGAAGTCCTCCCTTTCGGAACCACATGCAGCCCATGCTGTGCTACGTTTGCACTGCAAAAACACGTCGCAGAGGACCCAGCAGCTGATGAAGAGGTCCGACAAAGTGTAGGAAATAGTTTCTACGTGGACAACTGTCTGCAAAGCGTCTCGACGCCAGAAGAAGCCGAGGCCTTTCTACTCAAGCTCCGCACCTCCCTGATCAAAGGCAGCTTTGATCTCAGGCAGTGGGCCAGCAGCGACCCGCAAGTATTGCGCAGCCTCTCCCCCGAGGACAAGGCAGCAAGCAGCGAGACCTGGATGGCGACCATCCCAGGAGAAGCCCAAGAAATGACATTAGGACTAGTCTGGCGCTTCAAAACAGACTCGCTCCATTATAAACACACACCCCTGACCAAGGAGCAGGGAAGGTCGACTGCACTACCGACCACCAGACGGAGTGTATACAGAACACTCGCCAGACAATATGACCCGTTGGGATGTATTCTACCTTACACCACCAGGGCAAAGATGATTGTAAGAGCGTTATGGGACAAGGACCAGGGCTGGGACGACCCCATACCCGAACACCTTGCATCCACATGGAGAGAGTGGGAGACGGAACTCAGCTCACTCCCAGGTGTCAACATACGCCGCAGCTACTTCCCACCCACAGTGAGGCCGGAGACGTGCCAGATGGACCTGCACGTCTTCAGCGACGCCTCCGAAGTAGCCTACGGTTCGGTGGCCTACTTGCGTGCCCGAGAGGAGGGAGGAGAAATACATACTGCTTTCATCCTGGCTCGCTCAAGAATAGCCCCACGAAAGCAACAATCTATCCCGCGTCTAGAGCTCTGCGCAGCCCTAGCAGGAGCGCAACTCGCCACGTTAATCCAACGTGAACTCACCATTCCGGTGCAAAGAACAATCTTGTGGTCAGACTCCACGACAGTACTCACATGGATCCGGTCTGATTCGTGCAGATACAAGGTCTTCGTGGGAGTCAGAGTCACAGAGATTCAAGATTTAACAGAAGTAGCAAGCTGGAGGTATGTGGACACAAAACACAACCCAGCTGACGTCATCACCCGGGGAATGTCCCTGGATGACCTCACCCGTCACAACCTATACAGTGACGGGCCAGAGTTCCTCAAGCTCCCGGAAGAAGAGTGGCCTACACCCACCCCACGGGAAGCGAGTAAAGAGGAGGCCGAAAACAAGAAATCTATGTTCTGTGGATTGAACACACTCGTCTCCACAGACCCCTACATAGACGATTGCCTCACCCTAGAGAGTGCGCAGCTAAAGACATTCCTGTGGCACCACCCAGAGGTTCAGCTCACTACTGACAGAGAGACTCGTTCCCCGATGAGCTAGACTGTCTACAGGGAGCAAAGCCCGTCCCATCAGACAGCAGACTGCTCCACCTAGCCCCCGAGAGCGACGCCCATGGTCTCATCAGAGTGGGTGGTCGTCTGCGGAGAGCTCCAGACTTACCGGATGACGTCAAGTACCCGATAGTCTTAAACAGCCGACACAAGGTCACAGAGCTGATCATAAAGAAATACGACGAGGATGTGCATCACGCCGGGGCAGAGAGAGTCTTCGCGGAGATCAGACGTCGTTATTGGATACTGCAAGGGAGAGAAGCAGTGCGGCGCTTCCAGCGAACCTGTCTAGACTGTCGTAAGTGGCGAGCGCAGCCCAGTATACCCCGGATGGCTGACCTACCTCCCTGTCGCCTCCGACTCGGCGACAAGCCTTTTCACTCCACCGGTATGGACTGTTTCGGCCCGCTGTATATAAAGAAAGGAAGAGGAACCGAGAAGCGGTGGGGTATTGTATTCAAATGCATGACCACCCGAGCGATGCATATAGAACTCCTTCCAACCATGAGCACAGACTCATTCCTTATGGCCTTCCGAAGATTCACATCGCGGAAAGGCAAACCGTCTATATTATTGTCTGATCACGGGACAAACTTCAAAGGCGGAGAAAGAGAGCTGAGAGAGAGCTTCCAAGCTATGGGCCCAGAACTTAAGACCCACCTCGCTCCATCCCAGATTGACTTCCAGTTTAATCCCCCGAACGCACCTCACTTCGGTGGAACTTGGGAACGAGAAGTACGTTCAATAAAGACAGCCCTGTACGCCGTGCTTGGGGCCCAGACCGTGGCGGAAGAAGTCCTAATGACAGTCCTCACGGAGATCGAGGGAGTATTGAACTCAAAGCCCCTCGGTTACGTCTCAAGTGATGTAGCAGATGTCGACCCAGTCACCCCCAACACACTCTTGATGGGGCGGCTGGACCCCGCGCTACCACAGACAATGTACAGGCCTGAAGAAGCGAACGGCCGAAGAATGTGGAGGTACAGTCAAGTATTGGCTGACAAGTTTTGGAACAGCTTCCTACTCCACTATCTACCGTCTCTACAGACCCGCCAGAAATGGGTGAAAGAGAGAGACAATTTGACAGAAGGAACAGTCGTCATGATTATCGACCAGTCACTACCCCGAGCTATGTGGCCGGCTGGCCGCGTAAGCAAAGTGATCACCGGTGCCGACGGAAAGGTCCGAGTAGCCGAAGTGCTCGTCCAAGGGCGGATCTACACCCGACCCGTGGCGAGGCTAATAGAACTGCCAAGGCTCCCCGATACTATCGATGACGACCATGACCCCATGACTTTGTGAACTGACCGACCCCTCACAACAGACATTGAGTAGTGGACAGTGCGGTTAATCTGTCTCTGCTTAGCTAATTAGGTGGGACTAATTAGGGTGCGGCTGTTACAAAGGATCAGATTAAACCGAATATATATATTTATTGATTGATATATATTGCATAGTATTTGTATATCGTTTGATATCCCTTGTATATTCCTTGTACATATACACGGAATATCCCTTTAGCCTACTACAGACCATAATATTTCATTCTCCTATTGGACAGCGGTCCACAGGCGCCAGAGCCGTGCCTCCAGAGTCAGGTTCAAAGTCACCGTCAAGACATGTCTGAACATGCCCGGCCTTGCCCAGGGCTACGAGACAGAAATGAGGCTGGCACTAGTTTGTTCACTGTGCATATAAATATGGCGCAGGTGAATACAGAAGCACTTAGTCTTAGTCAGAAGTCAAGAGTTACCCAATAAGTTGAAGCCTCACCCACGATACAACGTGCGGTGAAGTATGGCCTGTTTGGCCCCAGAATAGAGCATTGAGACCGCGTGCGAATTAATAAGTGAATTGTCAGAGTTTGGCGCTATACCGTCGAGTGCGACATATTTCTATTAAGTCAGTAATAGTCTATTTGTGTATAGTGTATCGTGCGGCTAAAGTTCTACAGTGACCAGCATCACCAACGCTTCCTCGTATTAGCTAGAGTTCTTATCCAGGCTGGGCTGCTTTCATGGCGCTTTCACCCGAGGAGACCTAGACGAGAACCGTGTGGACATGTACACTGGATTAATCTACCCGACGACTACATAGCCCTTTGCGGCTGGAATATATTTGCTTTGGTCCTGTGATTTATGGAGCGGAGAATCGCAGACGCTTACACGTGTTGGATTTACCCTGTGAGGAGACCAGTCGAGTCGGCGCCTCAGAGAGCCTGAGGCCGGCTAGCTTTCTTCACTGTGGAGCTACAGTCTACGGAGAACAGCTGTATTCGTCTGTGGATCAAGAGGCTATTGCACCGTCTCCTGTACTTGGAGTCTCCTTAGTCATCGTTGACCAGACTCTCTACTACCGACAGATCCTCTACCCCTGCTGGCTTACAACCAGGGGGACCCTTCCAGTATCTCCCGCTATATATTACTAGTGTACCATATGTAACTGAGGGGTACAATTCCCTGACTGTATTACTAGATATGATACTTACTACCACTACCTTTGTACTTAATATTCGGCCACCCAGTACACGGCATAAATATATTATCATAAACACTCTCACGTAGATGAAACGGATCCAACACAAATGTACGAAGTCGAAGTATGCGTTTATTACTACACAGCAATGGTGTGTAGAGCAAGCACTTAATCACTTAATTACATTTATGAATTGAAATAGTATGCACTTTTATGGCAAAGAGTATTCGTCGGTATATCAATAGAGAATGTCCAATCTCTGATGGCGCAGGTGGTAAATATACGACCTGGAATAGTTAAGGAATAACAGCAATGATACTTTAATGATTATATACTAGATACACTAAGGGGGGGTTAATCCGGTCGCTTGTAAGCCGACAGGAGTAGGAGGGGGGGGGGGTAGAATCCGGCTGCCTCGTCCGGCCAAGGGTATCCCAGGTGAACCCACTGTAGTGCCGTTCAATGCGCCGGCGATCCTTGGACCACAGATGAAAGCAGGTGGACTCTTTGTGGGCCGGCTCTCTCCGGTCCACGGGGGAGAGACGTGAAGCGACCTCGTCTTGCAGAGCGTCTCCTCACCTTGCGTCCTCTCCAGGGGGGGGGGTTCCAACACACGGCAGTGTCGGGGGTCTTTATCCATGGAATAATCAAAGTATACAAAGCATAATCCGTGCCTGGGAAGGCGGGCTGTCGTCGGTAGAATAATCCGGTATACAGGTCCACTCGCTCGTCGGCTCTGGGGCTCCTCGGGTGCAGCTTCACATGGGGTCAACCACCCTGGGTAAGCAGCCAGTTCTCTGCCCGAAACGATGGGGTACTGACTACGGTAGTATTCTCACCGCACGAAGCACTATATATTAACAGACTATTATTAGCTTAATAGACTACGTCCAACCTGACGATATAGTGCCAAATATGACTATTCAAATATTAATATACACGATGTCTCAATACCGATGGTAGGCGAACTTGGCCTTACTCCCACACGTGGCGTCGCGGGGAGGCTTTACGTCTGTGACTCTATTGGAGGGTAAGAAACTGGACTGAAAAGGAAGTCCTACTTTAGTAGCGCAGTATATATACGCACTATGAACAAATAGTCCCATTAGTGGTGCGGTAGCCAGATTCCTACGCGGAACTAGGACTTGTTCGTACATGTGGAGCGGTACGTTTGAACTGGGTCTGAGGGGTATGGCAGCCTGGCACCAAGGTCTCGACCAATAGTAGAATGGAGACTATTATGGGATGTTCAGTAGGCTAGAATGGATATTCAATGCATATTGTACAAGGAATATACAAGGGATATCAGGGAATATTAGAGAATATACAAATACAATTAAATATATATATATAAATAAATATATATATTCGGTTTAATCTGGCCCTTCACAACAGCCACCCCCTGAATAGGTCCCAGACCTAATCAGTTAAACAGAGACAGATTAATCGCGTTGTCTATTTACACATAAGGGTTTGCTGTAGGGGTCAGTCAACTTCACAAAGTCATAGGGTTGTAGGGTCATGGTCATCATCGATTGTGTCTGGGAGTCGAGGCAGTTCTATGAGCCTCGCCACGGGACGGGTGTAAGTGCGACCCTGGACGAGCACTTCAGCTGCTCGGACCTTGCCGTCGGCACCGGTGATCACTTTGCTTACGCGGCCGGCCGGCCACATAGCTCTGGGCAGTGATTGATCAATAATCATGACGACTGTTCCTTCTGTCAAATTGTCTCTCTCCTTTACCCACTTCTGGCGGGTCTGTAGAGACGGTAGGTAGTGCAGTAGGAAACTGTTCCAAAACTTGTCGGCTAATACTTGGCTGTACCTCCACATTCGTCGGCCGTTCGCTTCTTCAGGCCGGTACATTGTCTGGGGTAATGCAGGATCTAGCCGTCCCATCAGGAGTGTGTTGGGGGTAACTGGGTCGATATCCGCCACATCACTGGAGACATATCCGAGGGGCTTCGAGTTAAGTACTCCCTCAATCTCCGTGAGGACTGTCATTAGGACTTCTTCCGCCACAGTCTGGGCCCCAAGTACTGCGTACAGGGCTGTCTTTATGGAGCGCACTTCTCGTTCCCAAGTGCCACCGAAGTGGGGTGCGTTTGGGGGGTTGAATTGGAAATCAACCTGTGCTGGAGCGAGGTGGGTCTTAAGTTCTGGGCCCATAGCTTGGAAGCTCTCTCTCAGCTCTCTTTCGCCGCCTTTGAAGTTTGTCCCATGATCGGACAATAGGGTAGACGGTCTTCCTTTCCGTGATGTGAATCTTCGGAAGGCCATAAGGAATGAGTCTGTGCTCATGGTCGGGAGAAGCTCGATGTGTATCGCTCTGGTGGTCATGCATTTGAATACAATACCCCACCGCTTCTCGGTTCCTCTTCCTTTCTTTATGTGCAGCGGGCCAAAGCAGTCCATACCCGTTGAGTGGAATGGCTTGTCACCGATTCGGAGGCGACATGGAGGAAGGTCAGCCATCCTTGGTATGCTGGGCTGCGCGCGCCACTTGCGGCAGTCTAGACATGTTCGCTGGAAGCGTCGTACCGCCTCTCTTCCTTGTAGGATCCAGTAACGACGTCTGATTTCCGCGAAGACTCTTTCTGCTCCTGCGTGATGTACATCCTCATCGTATTTCTTTATAATCAGCTCTGTGACCTTGTGTCGGCTGTTCAATACGATCGGGTATTTAATGTCATCCGGTAGATTGGGGGCTCTGCGTAGGCGACCACCCACTCTGATGAGGGTATGAGCGTCGCTCTCGGGGGCCAGATGAATTAATCTGCTGTCGGATGGGACGGGCTTTCCTCCCTGTAGACAGGCCAATTCATCGGGGAACGAGTCTCTCTGGGCTCGCTGCAGTAGAAGCAATTCTGCTTCCTCGTAGTTAGCTGCTGACATATCAGCGGGGGACTTGCACTCCGGGTGGTACCGCAGGAATGTTCTTTGTTGTGCACTCTCTATGGACGTGCAATCGTCTATGTTAGGGTCGGTGGAGGCTACGGTGCTCAATCCACAGAACACAGACTTCTTATTTTCCACCTCCTCTGGACTTGCTTCCCTCGGGATAGGCATGGGCCACTGTCCTTCCCGGGAGTCTTAGGAATGCGGGGCCGTCACTGTAGACATTGCGACGGGTGAGGTCATCCAGGGGCATCCCCCGGGTGATGACGTCAGCTGGGTTCTGTTTTGTATCAACGTAGCGCCACTCTGTTTCTCCGGTTAACTCTTCGGTTAAGTCTTGAATCTCGGTGACTCTGACTCCCACGAAGACTTTGTACTTGCATGAGTCCGATTTGATCCAGGCGAGTACCGTCGTGGAATCTGACCACAGGATTGTTCTAGACACCGGTATGGTGAGCTCACGTTGGATGAGCGTGGCTAGGTGCGCTCCGGCTAGGGCTGCGCAGAGCTCTAGACGTGGGATAGATTGTTGCTTGCGTGGGGCTATTCTCGAGCGGGCGAGGACAAATGCTGTGTAGATCTCTCCCCCCTTCTCTTGGGCCCGCAAGTAGGCTACTGATCCGTATGCGACCTCTGAGGCGTCACTGAAGACGTGTAAGTCCATTTTACATGTCTCTGGCCTCACCGTGGGTGGGAAGTAGCTTCGGCGCATATTAACGCCTGGGAGTGAGTGGAGCTCCATCTCCCACTCTCTCCAGGTGGATGCAAGGTGTGCGGGAATGGGGTCGTCCCAGCCCTGGTCCTTGTCCCACAATGCTCGTACAATCATTTTTGCCCTGGTGGTGTACGGTAGAATACATCCTAGCGGGTCATATTGTCGGGCGAGTGTTGTGTACACACTCCGTCTGGTGGTCGGCGCCGCCGCCGGCCTTCCCTGCTCCGTAGTCAGGGGCTTGTGTCTGTAGTGAAGCGAATCTGTTTTGAATCGCCACACCAATCCCAGGGTCATCTCCTGGGCTTCTCCCGGGATTGTAGCCATCCAGGTCTCGCTGCTGGCTGCCTTGTCCTCGGAGGAGAGGCTGCGCAGTACTTGCGGATCGCTGCTGGCCCACTGCCTGAGATCAAAGCCGCCTTTGATCAATGAGGCGCGGAGTTTAATCAGGAGAGCCTCGGCTTCTTCTTGGGTTGAAAGGCTTTGTAGACAGTTGTCTACGTAGAAGCTGTTCTTTACGCTGTGTCGGACCTCTTCGTCCGCTGCTGGGTCCTCTGCTACATGTTTCTGTAGTGCAAATGTAGCACAGCAGGGGCTGCACGTCGTTCCGAAGGGGAGGACTTCCCATTGGTAGATGGCTGGGTGCTCATCTCCTGGCTTCTCTCTCCATAGGAACCGTAACAGGGGCTTGTCCGCCTCTACTAATCTCACCTGCAGGAACATTCCTTTAATGTCCCCGCTGATGGCCACCTTTTCCTGGCGGAAGCGGAGTAGAACGCCGAGTAGGGAGGGGCCGAGTGTGGGACCGGGCAGTAACTCTTTATTCAGATTTTGGGATCCGATCTGGTAGCTGCAGTTAAATACTATGCGGTCTTTACCGTTGTGATGGACCTTGTGGTGGGGCACGTACCACGATTCAGTGGTCTGGTCAGCCTCTTTAATGTCCATCTTTGTGACGTGTCCCGCTGTGATGAGCTTCTCAATCTCAGCGCGGTATACACTCTCTTGGGCGGGGTTCTTGGCTAAGCGCCGCTCCGTGTTCAGCAGGTACCGTTCTGTGGCGTCTGTCTTGGCGTGGAAAGTAGGCATTCCTTCTCGCCGCAGGAGTGGCGTGGCGTATCTCAACACGCCGTTGACCGGGACTCTCTTGGTCCCTGTCTCGAGGAGGTGAATGGCGTAAATGTCATCTTTAGAGCGAATGTCTTTCTTTCCGTTCTTAAAGGGCATTTGTTCCAAGGTCCATAGCCGCTCTACGTGTTGCAGGAGTGCGGTTTCTCCCTCTGTGACTCGGGAGTGGAGACATCTAGTGGCTGTACTTCGGTTGAGAGATTTGGCGAGCGGGCCTTGGAGAGTCCATCCCAAACGGGTCTCGACTGCTGCAGGACAGCCTCGGGGTCCGGTATGAACCCGGTCTATCGGGACAATGAGGTCTGCATGGTCGGAGCCTATCAACAGGGTCGGCATAGCATTGTCTATGAGCGGGATCGGTAACTTGCGCAGATGTGCATATTTCTCCATCAGCTTGGCGACGGGGTATGTGTACCGCGACAGCCCTATTTCTTGGCTGGTGAAAGCGTCTGCAATCTGGTACCGTCGCTCAGGCTGGCCGCTCGCTGCGATAGAGAATGAGACATTCTCGCCCTTTATCGTCTTCAAATCTCGTCTTATTGTCCGAATTGTCATTTGGGTTTCGCTTCCCCGCAGCCCTAGCTGGGCCGCAGCGGAGGCGAGCACCAGGGTCTTCTCTGACCCGTCATCGAGGACGGCGTAAGTGTCCAGGACTTTATTCTGGTAGCTTAGTGTCACACGCACTACTTTTAGGAGTACTCGGGCTCCACTGCTGCTGGCGGGATCGATGTACATGACGCTCGCTTTGCGGCTGGATGGTGCAGGTGAAGGGCGCCGTCTGTTACTGTCGTGAAGTATGTCCAGATGGGCTCCATCGCACTTGGTGCACCTTTTCTTTAAGCGGCATTCGGCTGCCATGTGTGAGCGCGCACAGCGAAAACAGCGCTTGTTGGACTTTATCCATTGACCTGCTTCCTCCGCGTTCAGCTTGGGGAAGGAGTCACATTGCGCTAGCCAGTGTTCTTTCTCACAGTAGGGGCACACTATCTTCCACTTCTCCGTTCTGGAGGGGGTACTGTGGCTCCTGCTGCTCGGTACTGACTCCGATTGGTGCATCACAGTCACCGATCTTCTTCCATCATTTAGTCGTCTGGTTCCTTCTCTGGAGCCAGGGGTGCTCCGTCCGAATGTATCTAGCCGTAGGCTGCTGACTTCTCTCGCCAGGAAGTCTGCTAGATCGAGGAGGTTCGGTTCGGGGCCATTCGGGTCTCTGTGGTCCCTCTGCCGCCTAAAGCGCTCCTGACGAGCGGGCGGCAGCTTCTCCAGAATCCTTTCCACATTTGAGTTGGCGTAAAGTTCATGCCTCCCCTTCTCTCTTTGCGCTCCCAACATCCCTACCAGGGACTGCACTCTGATGGACAGGTCGTCCAGTGCTCGATTGTCTATTGCGGGGGGTAAGCGGTCGATGTGTCGGATCTCCTGGATCACGTAATCCCATATGCGCCCATACCTCTGGTCCAATGCTACCAGCGCTGCTGTGTATGGGGTGGTGGAAGTCGCGTAGGCGAGCGCTATATTATGTGCGCGGGGTACCTTTAAGTGCTTCAGTAGGATGGCGTATTTGTGGCGTTCATCCAATACATCCACCAACATGGTCTCCAGACACATGCGGAGTTCTGTATACTGGGCCCGGTTCTCTTGGGTGAAGTCGGGTACCATAGGCGTGCCAATGTATGACGCTGACTGTGGATACATCGGCGAGTGTTGGGGGAGAGGCCTCCTAGGCGAGTCTCCTCCCGCTCCTTGGTATGGGCTGGTACCGGCAGTGTACCATGGCCCGCTTGTCCAGGTGCTGTTCCTCGGTGCGGGTCGTGCGTCGTGCTCACCCGTGTATAGAGTCGGGGGTCTGTAGCGCAGCTCCGCGGGAGTATAGCCTGGGCTGTACCGGACCTCCTGGTCCGGTAGAGTACTGTGCTGTCTTCGGGCGTGGTTCTCCTCCTCTTCCTCTTCGTCTTCAGTTAGGTCATCCAGTGCTTGTAGTCTCTGGTTTAGCCTCTCCACAGGATATGCTGCTCCTTCCCGGTTGCTAGGCCTCGCTTGGACCGGTGGGGGGAGGTGGTCTGTGGGGGGTATAGACCTCGTCTGTTGGTCAAGTTCAGGGTTGTTTACTCGGCTAGGGGATGCCGCCCTGGAGGTGTGTCTAGACGAGTTCCTGGAGCCTCTGGCGGAGGGAGAGGGTGTTGTCCGTCTGATCAGCTGTTCTATTAGTTGCGACTGCCGTCTGTCGCGCGCTGCGTCCCGTTGAGCACCGGCTCGTTCTCGGGCCACATTCTCTTCCATCTGAATGCGTCTTATTTCTAGACGTATCTGCTCGTGTTCGCTTCGCTGCTGGATCTGCAGTCGGTCGCGTTCAGCAGCGGCGTTCAGGCTGATGAGGAAGGCCTGCTGTAGGGTCCTCTCTGCCTCGCTGGGAGAAGGCGGTTGTATAGGGGAGCCTTCCCTCGGGGTACTCCTTGCGGAGCCTTGGAGCTCTATCTCCACGGTGCTCTCCCCGTCTTCTTCCGTGCCGAGTTCTCTCTCGGTAGCGTTGTATTCCTCCCGGGACTCATCGGGGACTACTTCTTCAGTACTGGCGGGGTGTGAAGTCATGTCTGGTTCCCACTGGTCCCCACCGTGAACTTGGTCAGTTACATTAGAGCCCGTAGGGGCCTCTATGGTCGGGGTAGTCTGGGCGTTGGGGTTAGACATACTTTTACTTTCTAGTTTTACCGCGTTTACTGTTAGTAGAAGACTAGGTTGTTGACTGACAGCGTAAGCCTCTAAGTACTGAGGGAGCCGTCGTTCGCGCTGCGGGCGTTGGTTAGGAGGATCGTTTCGTGGAGTGTTCATCATAGGCCATTTCAATATTAATAACACTATATTAATATTACACTAATTACCATCCGGCTCGAAGGACCAATTGTAACTGAGGGGTACAATTCCCTGACTGTATTACTAGATATGATACTTACTACCACTACCTTTGTACTTAATATTCGGCCACCCAGTACACGGCATAAATATATTATCATAAACACTCTCACGTAGATGAAACGGATCCAACACAAATGTACGAAGTCGAAGTATGCGTTTATTACTACACAGCAATGGTGTGTAGAGCAAGCACTTAATCACTTAATTACATTTATGAATTGAAATAGTATGCACTTTTATGGCAAAGAGTATTCGTCGGTATATCAATAGAGAATGTCCAATCTCTGATGGCGCAGGTGGTAAATATACGACCTGGAATAGTTAAGGAATAACAGCAATGATACTTTAATGATTATATACTAGATACACTAAGGGGGGGTTAATCCGGTCGCTTGTAAGCCGACAGGAGTAGGAGGGGGGGGGGGGTAGAATCCGGCTGCCTCGTCCGGCCAAGGGTATCCCAGGTGAACCCACTGTAGTGCCGTTCAATGCGCCGGCGATCCTTGGACCACAGATGAAAGCAGGTGGACTCTTTGTGGGCCGGCTCTCTCCGGTCCACGGGGGAGAGACGTGAAGCGACCTCGTCTTGCAGAGCGTCTCCTCACCTTGCGTCCTCTCCAGGGGGGGGGGTTCCAACACACGGCAGTGTCGGGGGTCTTTATCCATGGAATAATCAAAGTATACAAAGCATAATCCGTGCCTGGGAAGGCGGGCTGTCGTCGGTAGAATAATCCGGTATACAGGTCCACTCGCTCGTCGGCTCTGGGGCTCCTCGGGTGCAGCTTCACATGGGGTCAACCACCCTGGGTAAGCAGCCAGTTCTCTGCCCGAAACGATGGGGTACTGACTACGGTAGTATTCTCACCGCACGAAGCACTATATATTAACAGACTATTATTAGCTTAATAGACTACGTCCAACTCGACGATATAGTGCCAAATATGACTATTCAAATATTAATATACACGATGTCTCAATACCGATGGTAGGCGAACTTGGCCTTACTCCCACACGTGGCGTCGCGGGGAGGCTTTACGTCTGTGACTCTATTGGAGGGTAAGAAACTGGACTGAAAAGGAAGTCCTACTTTAGTAGCGCAGTATATATACGCACTATGAACAAATAGTCCCATTAGTGGTGCGGTAGCCAGATTCCTACGCGGAACTAGGACTTGTTCGTACATGTGGAGCGGTACGTTTGAACTGGGTCTGAGGGGTATGGCAGCCTGGCACCAAGGTCTCGACCAATAGTAGAATGGAGACTATTATGGGATGTTCAGTAGGCTAGAATGGATATTCAATGCATATTGTACAAGGAATATACAAGGGATATCAGGGAATATTAGAGAATATACAAATACAATTAAATATATATATATATAAATAAATATATATATTCGGTTTAATCTGGCCCTTCACAACACCATAGATATAATTCCCTAAGATTCAGGTTGTATAATTACCTCCTGCGTAACCAGAGAATGGACATTCATTGTTGATTTGCCTACGCACATTCCTTTGCCTTACAAGTGCATTCAAAGTATAATAGAGAAGTATTATGTACCTTTTGCTGCAATAAATACTTAAAGACAACTTTGTGTAGAACCGGTTCATTGTGGGAAGTGTTCATTATATTTAGATATCATGTACTGTATGGCCAGTAATTAAAGTACATAAAGCGGTAGTGGTTTAATGATACCATACTTATCAATACAGTCAGGGAATTGTACCCCTCAGTTCAAGTTCAAGTTCAAGTTCAAGTTCTTTAATAGTTGTCATACAGAAGTACAGAATACTTTCATACAAAATGCTTCTTACTGTTACGCTCCAGAGACTGTGCTAGACAAGATAGTATCAAATAACATAATAACATAATATAGCATGAATTTAGAAGAAGAAAATGAGGTCACAGTTGTTCGGTATAGACATATGTACAATGTTCTGAGTTACCATATAATATACAATACACAACTATGCAGTGTACTAATGTACAGTACTATCTAGTGCAAAGCAGAAATGGGATGAGGTACAATTTTAGGTACAATTTACAGTAAGGTGTACGAGTTGTAGTGCAATCCTTCATCCATAAATATAAAGTGTGGGGAGTGGGTGCTACAGTGTGTTTGTTTAAAGTGGGTGTGTGCTATAAAGTGTGTGTAGTGGGTGCTACAGTGTGTTTGTTTAAAGTGAGTGTGTGCGTGTGGATGTGTGTGCTATGTGTGTTTGGTGGTTGTTGTTGTGTAGTGTTCATTCATTGTTCGTTTAGCAGCCTGATGGCCTGGGGATAGAAGCTACTTCTGAGTCTTTCTGTGCTCGCCTTGAGACTCCTGTATCGCTTGCCTGACGGCAGCAGTTCAAAGAGGCAGTTGTTCGGGTGGCTCGAGTCCTTAATAATTCTCTTAGCCTTCCCCTTGCAACGCTTGTAGTAAATGTTCTGGAGGGTGGGGAGCCCCCCTCCAATTGTGCGTTCGGCTGAACGTGTCACTCTTTGTAGTCTGCTTTGGTCTTTTGCAGTGCTATTCCCAAACCAGGAGGTGATGTTGCCGGTCAAGATGCTCTCTATTGTACATGAGTAGAAGTTCTTAAGGATCTTCTGGCTGACTTGGAACTTCCTTAGGCGCCTGAGGAAGTAGAGGCGTTGTCGTGCCTTCTTCACCACACTGTTAATGTGTATACAATAAGTGTACTCTGTATAGAGGCTGAAGTGACTCTTTGAACAGCAGAAGGCTTTTACCTTTTTCTTGATGGCTGCGTGTCTTTGTTCCATATCCCTCTTATCCCGGGCGGAGTTCAGAACCAGCTGAGTGTGCTGTCAGAGAGAGAGAAGAGAAAGAGAAAGAGAAAGAGAAAGAGAAAGAGAAAGAGAAAGAGAAAGAGAAAGAGAAAGAGAAAGAGAGAGAGAGAGAGAGAGAGAGAGAGAGAGAGAGAGAGAGAGTTACATTTGTGGTCAATCATGTTGATGTTGATTTCCAAATCATTTCGGTTATTAAATCATCCCAGTAATGCGATAGCGACCGCCACACATCGGGCTGGCGGACGCTCTCGAGGGACCGTCATCAACAAGTTCACAGAAACGCTCTCATTGGTTCTCTAGCTCAAGGCATCCGCCATGTTCCCCCACGTTCACAATCTCCCTCGTACCCGTACCGTCCATCCTGAGCGGTAGTCAACTGGAATGTAATTAGTCTGGACGGTAATGTTTGTTATTGGCGAATTACTGATATTGATGGGAGGCAGTGATCTGATTAGGAGGAAGAGAGGAAGTGGGAAAGAGGAGGAGGAGAAGAGAGGGGTTGAGAGGGGAAAACGATAGCATAAAAGGGGATGAGGATGGAGGAGAAAAGAGGGGAGTAACGATAGGACGAGCATGGTGAGGTTGGCTTATAGATGGTTATCCTTAGTGTGTCTGACTCTTAACAACCAAGTGTGTCTGACTCTTAACCACCAAAACCTGCACGGACTACAACGTATGACGTATATCATGCCAGTTAGGGTACCTTGTGTATACTGCACCTTGTGTACCGTAATTCCTCTAATAGTAACCGGGTCTCAAATACAAGCCGGGTCTCTATTAATGGCCGGGTGCGCTCTTGAGCTAAGCAATTATAAGCCGGCCTCCTAATACAAGCCGGGTTACTAATATACTGAGCTGCATACTGAGCTAGTTACTTGATTTCACTTTGAAAACGTTGAAATGACCAGTGACCACCTGTAATTGCACTGTTTACTATTTCATACAGTACTTGGTTTCAATAAATGAACCCAGTACATTTTACTGGGTTCAAACTGACAGAAAATGTTGATTTATTCATTATGATCCGTTTGAAAATTTGAAATATAGGCCTCCCTCTTATACAGGCCTCCTCCTAATACAAGCCTGGTACCCGCTACAGTTGAAACAAATACAAGCCGGGGTTACTATTAGAGGAATTACGGTATACTGTTTACTTTGACTCTTACTCATAGTACAGGTATATATTCAGTTTCAAATTCTTGTTGCCTATAGTTATTGTAACCGGCTATAATATAACCTATTATTATTTAATTTTTATATTTTTCCCCCTCCTTTTTCCTCCATTTTTTCTCCCATCCCAATGTTAGTCGTTATGCCAATTCCCAATCCCCTTCCTGGTCGCTGCGCACCTACCCCCTACGGTCGGTCTGGGAGAGTGGAGGCTACCACATGCTTCCTCCGACACATGTGTAGCCAATCAACCGCTTCTTTTCACCTGGCAGCGCGGACTCTCACTGAGAGGGTGTAACGTGTGGAAGGATCACACTACCCCCCTTAGATCCTTTTCCTCGCTGAGCAGGCGCCCCGACCGAACTGTAGGAGTCGCTGTTTACAACAACCAGGACCCACCCACCAGCTTTCCCACCCCTAACACTGCCAATTGTGTTAGTATGAACGACCAGCCAAGCTGGTAGCAATGCCGAGAGCTGGGCTCGAACCCAGCATCTCCTGCACTAGTGGCGAGCGCCTTGCCCACTGCGCCACTTAGCCGCCCTATAATATAACCTATTATAATATAACATATTATAATATAATATGGACCCTCATCTGCACCTTTGTTTACACCGTTTATTTTTTCTCATATTTCTATAATCAGAGTTAATTATATTGCCTATATGTATGTCTACTATTACCCTGCCCATACCTGTACCTCCCCTCCCCCCATGCTGCTATGATGCCTGAATTTCCCCCAAGTGGATCAATAAACAATATCTTGTTTTAACCCGTTCACTACCACACTACAGAAGGTTAACCTTTCACTACCACACTACAGAAGGTTAACCTTTCACTACCACACTACAGAAGGTTAACCTTTCACTACCACACTACAGAAGGTTAACCCTTTCACTACCACACTACAGAAGGTTAACATTTCACTACCACACTACAGAAGGTTAACCCTTTCACTACCACACTACAGAAGGTTAACATTTCACTACCACACTACAGAAGGTTAACCTTTCACTACCATACTACAGAAGGTTAACCCTTTCACTACCACATTACAGAAGGTTAACCTTTCACTACCACATTACAGAAGGTTAACCTTTCACTACCACACTACAGAAGGTTAACCCTTTCACTACCACACTACAGACGGGAATCTGTGAAGTCCTATTCAAACTGGATCCATCTTACTGGGAAAAGTTCTGGGATATAATTTGCGTGCACGCCATCTGTGTAATTCCAGCGTGCCATTGATACGGGATGCCTGAGATCCCTGAGATCTCCCTCAAATCCCAGACTTGAATCTGGATGTAAATTGTCACGATATACACTCAGTCGCCGGTCAGAAATGTAACGATGTCGTTGCATTACGAAAAATGTCAACTGGAACTTGATTTTCAGACGACATCCGAGTTTGAAGATGAAGAGAAGGCAAGAGTGTGGTCTCCTTGACAGTTCTATACTGTGATGTAATCATCAGATTGCCTTATTTATTGTCAAATAAACTATATATTTTTTTACTAAACTAACCTAAATTAAACTAACCTAAATTGAACTAAACTACATCTATTGTCACTGTAGTGTCAAGTGGAGAGAGAGAGAGAGAGAGAGAGAGAAACAGAGAGAGAGAAACAGAGAGACTTCCAGGTCGGGGTCAGAGTTGACATCAAGACTTTCCCCTGCAGGAAACAGGAAGGAGGAAGTGTTGTACCTCTCTGCACTTCCTGTGGCAGATCGAGGAACAACCTAAGTGAGTTTTCATCACTCCACAACTTCTTTCTCTCATGCTCTCTCTCTCATGCTCTCTCTCGCGCTCTCCCTCTCTCCATCTCTCTCGCTCACGCTCTCTCTCTCTCACGCGCACGCTCTCTCTCCATATCCTGTCGAAATAGGAAGAACTTGATCTGCGGTTTGATGTGACCAGTGAAAGGTTGACTAATTAACTTCCTGATTCAAGCTACTACCTCACAGGCTACGCTGAAGACACTAAGCATCTTTCATATAACAGAGCTTTGATAGTACTTTTGATAGTCTGGATGGTACAATGTTTTTATTTTTTACTCTTCCCTTTTCCACAATCACAAGATGGAGAGACAAAACATCATCTCACGCACACAGACACACGACACGACCATGTGAAATATTTCCTGTTGTTGTTTCCTGTCCCCTTGTGACTACCCCCCCCCCCCCCACAACCCCAGATAACTGGCAACAGCTGCTATTTTTCATGTCAAGGACCCCCCCCCCCCCCCAAATAGAAATGCTCTCGGCCATTGATTATTAGATTATACTGAGAGTATTCTTGTGTATACGGTTTACTTTTACTAGATAGTATATATTCAGATTCAACATTTGTATTGCCTATATTTATTGTAACGTATAATATAACCAATACGGCATAAAGACCCTCATCTGCACCTTTGTTAACACTGTTTATTTTTCTCATATTTTTATATTCAGAATTTCCCCATGGGGGTCAATAAAGGAGTATCTTGTGTTATTTTATTAGATTAGATTAAGATAGATTAGGTGTCTAGCACCTTGGCTAACTTGACCTCTGTTCACCTCATCCTTTGATTTGATTTGATTTATTTGACAAAAAAATATGTCAAAAAGATATATAAAAGGCACATCCACTGTGACATATACATATCATTGTATTGGAAATGTCAAGGATAACACAATAAAGTTGAACAATAACTTATTTCCATTGACCATATTCACACGGTGGGCATTTTTCTCTTATGTCGTGCTCAGGTTGGGGTTCCTTTCCACCCAGTTCCTGTCATCTTAGGTGCGGTCCTCTTTCTAGCACCATGTCACCCCTTTCTGAAAGTACCACTTCCTCTCACACTCTCTATGAAGCAACTATTAACGTTTAGTCATGACAGCATCCAGTCAATGTTTGCCACGGCAGGCCCGTGAAGTCTATAAACCAGGAAACTGTCAGAGATGAGAAGAGATGGCGGAACAGGAGTAGGTCATGGACAACAAACTATCATTACACATGGGCAAAACAGAGTCCATTCTCTTCGGTTCAAATAACAAACTCAGCAAGACCGACGGCTTCTCAGTTACAGTGGGTGACAATATTGTCACAAGGAAAGATGAAATTACCTACCTGGGTTCCATCCTAGAGGCTAATCTTTCCTGCGACAAAATGGCATCCAATGTAATAAAAAAAGTCAATCAACGAACTCGATTCTTGTACCGGATCTCCTCCCTGGTAAACAAGAATACCCTGAAGACTCTGGCAGGAGCACTCATTCAAGGGTACTACGACTATGCTTGCACCTCATGGTACCAAAGCACCTCAAAGGCACTAAAAACCAAATTACAAACATCTCAAAAAAAAATTGTCAGACTACTGCTTGACCTGACTCCTAGAACCCACCTCACCCCTGCACACTTTGCCAACCTAGGATGGCTTAGAGTAGACGACAGAGTACAGCAACTTGCAATGGGCCTGGTCTACAAGATACACTACACGACCAAGGTACCCATGTACATGTCAAAATACTTCCCAAAGGTCAGTGAATACCACGATCACAACACCAGAGGGAGCTCCACAAATCATGTAAAACCCAGATTTGGCTCAAACAAGGGACTAAACACGTTTCGCAATTATGCCACAACAATGTGGAATGCCCTACCCAAAGCTGTAAAGGAATGTGAATCACTACCCACCTTCAAAAACACTCACAAAGAACACCTACGGGAGACTGCAATTCAAAACTGGCCCCTACAAATGTCCTAACCCAGTTGTACAATAAAGACCAAGCATGGCTTTGTCAGTATTCCAATGTACAGCCCCACCCAACCCCACCCCACCTACCCAACCTCCTCCAATGTACAGTTTCTATGTCAAATGTATGTCAGTATTCCAATGTACAGTGTGTGTCCCCCCCTACCCAACCCCCCCCCACCTCCAATGTACAGCCCCACCCCACCTACCCAACCTCCCCCAATGCACAGTTTCTATGTCAAATGTATATACACTCTTTTTCTGGATTTGTTTTAGTATCACAAACAGTACTGTATTTGAAAATCTGGTATGTCATAAATGTATAGATGTAGCAGTATTGTCTATCTGTATGTCGTGTGTGTCATATGATGAATTGAAAATGGGGGACCCTGATGGAAACAAGACGGAAGTCTTTCTCAGGTCTGCATCCTCTTAACAATTGTATGTATTGAGCTGTACTGTACTGTACCCATTCTGCAATCTGTTAATAAACTTTTCAATCAATCAATCAATCAGGTCAAGGATCAAATCTATAATGCCTATAGAGATGGTATTAAGTGATTAAGGCCCCCACCTCTGGAAGATTGAATCCTGCCAGAGCAGTGACTCAATAAAGAACCTTCTCTCCCTTCTCTTCTCTTCAGAACAGAGAGGGTACCGGAGCAGAAAGGGTCCCAGAGCAGAGAGGGTCCCGGAGGAGAGAGGGTCCCGGAGCAGAGAGGGTCCCAGAGGAGAGAGGGTCCCAGAGCAGAGAGGGTCCCAGAGGAGAGAGGGTCCCGGAGGAGAGAGGGTCCCAGAGCAGAGAGGGTCCCAGAGGAGAGAGGGTCCCAGAGCAGAGAGGGTCCCAGAGGAGAGAGGGTCCCGGAGGAGAGAGGGTCCCAGAGCAGAGAGGGTCCCAGAGGAGAGAGGGTCCCAGAGGAGAGAGGGTCCCAGAGGAGAGAGGGTCCCGGAGGAGAGAGGGTCCCGGAGGAGAGAGGGTCCCAGAGGAGAGAGGGTCCCAGAGGAGAGAGGGTCCCGGAGGAGAGAGGGTCCCGGAGGAGAGAGGGTCCCAGAGCAGAGAGGGTCCCAGGGGAGAGAGGGTCCCGGAGGAGAGAGGGTCCCAGAGGAGAGAGGGTCCCAGAGGAGAGAGGGTCCCAGAGGAGAGAGTGTCCCAGAGGAGAGAGGGTCCCGGAGGAGAGAGGGTCCCAGAGGAGAGAGGGTCCCAGAAGAGAGAGGGTTCCAGAGCAGAGAGGGTCCCGGAGGAGAGAGGGTCCCAGAGCAGAGAGGGTCCCAGGGGAGAGAGGGTCCCGGAGGAGAGAGGGTCCCAGAGGAGAGAGGGTCCCAGAGGAGAGAGTGTCCCAGAGGAGAGAGGGTCCCGGAGGAGAGAGGGTCCCAGAGGAGAGAGGGTCCCGGAGGAGAGAGGGTCCCGGAGCAGAGAGGGTCCCAGAGGAGAGAGGGTCCCAGAGCAGAGAGGGTCCCAGAGGAGAGAGGGTCCCGGAGGAGAGAGGGTCCCAGAGCAGAGAGGGTCCCAGAGGAGAGAGGGTCCCAGAGCAGAGAGGGTCCCAGAGGAGAGAGGGTCCCGGAGGAGAGAGGGTCCCAGAGCAGAGAGGGTCCCAGAGGAGAGAGGGTCCCGGAGGAGAGAGGGTCCCGGAGGAGAGAGGGTCCCAGAGCAGAGAGGGTCCCAGGGGAGAGAGGGTCCCGGAGGAGAGAGGGTCCCAGAGGAGAGAGGGTCCCAGAGGAGAGAGGGTCCCAGAGGAGAGAGTGTCCCAGAGGAGAGAGGGTCCCGGAGGAGAGAGGGTCCCAGAGGAGAGAGGGTCCCAGAAGAGAGAGGGTTCCAGAGCAGAGAGGGTCCCGGAGGAGAGAGGGTCCCAGAGGAGAGAGGGTCCCGGAGGAGAGAGGGTCCCAGAGGAGAGAGGGTCCCAGAGGAGAGAGGGTTCCAGAGCAGAGAGGGTCCCGGAGGAGAGAGGGTCCCAGAGCAGAGAGGGTCCCAGGGGAGAGAGGGTCCCGGAGGAGAGAGGGTCCCAGAGCAGAGAGGGTCCCAGAGGAGAGAGGGTCCCGGAGGAGAGAGGGTCCCGGAGGAGAGAGGGTCCCGGAGGAGAGAGGGTCCCAGAGGAGAGAGTGTCCCAGAGGAGAGAGGGTCCCAGAGCAGAGAGGGTCCCGGAGGAGAGAAGGTCCCGGAGGAGAGAGGGTCCCAGAGGAGAGAGTGTCCCAGGGGAGAGAGGGTCCCGGAGGAGAGAGGGTCCCAGAGGAGAGAGGGTCCCAGAGGAGAGAGGGTCCCGGAGGAGAGAGGGTCCCGGAGGAGAGAGGGTCCCAGAGGAGAGAGTGTCCCAGAGGAGAGAGGGTCCCAGAGCAGAGAGGGTCCGAGATCCGACCTCCACCTCCCACCACTACACACTATGAATATATTACATATCAGCCCTCAAACAGCATTAACAGCAAACAGTCAACGTCAACAGACCCAGGCCACTTTGATGTATTGACAATGCAGATGCTACATACCCTGCCACATGGCCCTTAATGGCCACCACAGCCCAACGTGTAGATAATGAAGATAGATGGATGCCACATGGCCCCTAATGGCCACCACAGCCCAACGTGTAGATAGTACTGTGGATAGATAGATGCTACACATCCTACCACATGGCCCCTAATGGTCACCACAGACCAACATGTAGATAGATAGGCAGTGAGAGCCAGCATGTCACCGGGGGTTATCTGGTGGGCACCTGTGTCTCGTCAAGTTAGGCCCACACGACTTCGGGAAAGCTCAGTGGTTAATTCCGGTGTCCCGGAACCAGCCCCTCCATGCTAGCCCTCACTGACCATGACACCCACATGCAGAACTTCCTTGTGTTATCTTATCCTTACGTCGAAAACAGAACTATTCCTGATAACAATACCACACGTGAAACAGAAACAACAGAGACAACTCTTAAGCCTTTGTTTACTTTGGCCCCCAGCTGACATTATTTCTCCTCGACCAAACCCACAGACTTCCTTTCGATGCTTCGTCCGACATTCTCATTTGCCGTATTTCGCAAACTCTGCTCACGAAAAACCCTAACTCACCCAATAATTATGAAGTGGATACGTGCTATAAATCCTCTGCATCCTACTTTTACGGGACAAACCCTATAGCTTTCCATCCACGCTGTTCGGTTTCTGCTGCCAAGTCTGCATATCTAAGATTTTTCCTTTCATAAACCTCCTCCACTATTTCCTCCCACGGCAAAGTCAATTCAATCAAATAAACTACCCGCTGACTAACAGACCTTATTACATGGCGTTTTAACATTCGCCAAAATGCTTGATTGTGATTGGTCAATAGCGCTCGGTTGCCCCTGACAGCGGTCAGTTATTTCTCGATAACGGACCGCTGCTATGGGCAACACGCAATAATGACCGTTGATACGGGTAACACAGCGCTATTGACCAATCACAATCAAGCATTTTGGTCGCAGAAAGTCACGAAAGCTAAGCTCAGCATATGCACAGCTGCACTCATCAGGTAATCAGACCACACACCTGCCGGCTGCCGGCGATGACAGAGGAGCCACAGAACAACTGCGTCTGCATTTGACCTCGTCTTGTCGATGGTGTAAAATGAATTAGGTATATTGTTAGTAAGTTAGCCATGTAATAAGCGGGATAATGTATAGCTATACTCGGCCATTGTTGCAAAATAATTGACCTTCACTGCGTTTAGAACACCTCGGCGCGGCGCCTCTGTGTTCTAAACTCCGTGTCGGTCAATTATTTTGCGACAATGACCTCGTAGCTATACATTATCCCTTACATAACGCTACGTCAGTGACTCAAGTACTAACTATCTCTCGTGGAACAATGAGAGTTTTCCCTCCCAAATCGACCTGCATCTCCCACCTAAAAACATACCGCCTCTACATTCGTCTCCCTCACGGACACGTTGAATGGCTGCACTCCCTACCCGATTACATCCTGAATTCACAGTACTCTTCTGCTCTCAAACAATTTTCCTTCATACTCCACAGGTCCCTCCAGCTAAGCTTCCTTCTTTTCTCTTCACCTTCCCAGTTCATCATTTACAGAACTTTGATTTTGAATAGAGGCCTTGCACGGAATGTGTAATTCTTCCAGCATGGCTGCCTGTAACATAGCATAACATTTTTACATGGCAATGGAAGCGACAAACGGTTGCTATGTGCAAAACAATGGTTTCTATGTGTTGACATATGAGACATATATCAACAAAAACTTAATAAGTTGGTGTCTTATTAATGGATCTAGTAAACAATCATGCTTTTCCAGTGTTTTACCTACTCTACCGCTGCACAGAAATTAGGCATTTTGCTTTGAAGGTGGTTACCAATGGTTACAGGCAGCCATACTGAAAGAAACGTTAATTATAAGCCTCTATAATAAGGCTCTGTTCACCGCAGGGCTGCCCTAGGTCACGCTGCGGCAGCAGCTCCACTCACCTCTTCACCCAGGGATCGCCGATAGTCGTCCAGCTCAGAGAGAGACTGGTGGCCCTGCTGGAAATACTGGGCCTGGGCTTCCATCAGTGACAGCATCTAACAGTAACCACGGAAAAACAGGTTTTACAATATTATTATATGATTGGGGACATTTCCTTGTGGGCATGTGACATAAGAAAAGGCTTTATATGATGATGATAATAATACTAGCTTTGATTTATATAGCGCCTTTCAGGAAACCCAAGGACATCCTTTCTATGATCGGACACCCTCTTACGCAACCCATTTAATTTAGCTCTCGACTTGAAGTATATTGATATACTGAACCTTGCAAACATTTTCCATTTAATTATCAGCGTGTGATATGTATATAAAACCTGCAGTAATGCCACTAGAGTTCTTATATAACCTTTCCACATGGGAAGGCAAGACCACTGGTGGCGGTGGGAGATGGCAGAGGCTAAAGTGAGAGACATTCAAGTCAAATTACGTAACACTGGATGATTGATTTCCTGACCTAATTCTCTCCCGGTAAAGCCTTGGAGACCACCTCTGCCCAGACGTAACCCCAATCTTCTCATTTTATGTGAGACAGCCTATTTTGAGACTGAGGCCTGTTCAAAACATGCAGTGTGCGCAGCGTCTACTCTCTTGTCCCTGTGCCGTGTCAGACTAATATCACACAGGGAGACATGACACAGCAACTACTTCTCAGAGATTAAATACTAGCTTACACTATACCAGTGGTTCTCAAACTGGGTCGCGGGGTAGGTTACTTCATGGGTAGGTTACACACAGACAAAAAAACTAACAAAAAAACTACTTTTTTTATTGTTCTGGCAACATATTTTGGCTAAATAGGCCTAGTTTTATAAATGTGTATTGATAACAGTGCTGTAATAAAATGTTCTAATAAATATGCAAGTGTAACGGAGGTACCGTGAGTATATCCACAGTCACGATGGACTTCAAGTGTTGTGAAGTGACTGTGGCACGTAGCTGTACTGCAAGTAAACTCACTCCCCCTTAACACATTCCCTGCCACGCTTATATCCATAAATGTTTGATCACTGCCACCAGTCTAAGCCTATGGAGATGTTTACCTTCTTTGCAGGGCTATAACTTTTTAAATTGTATTGCTAAATTGACATCGATTATCTATCGTTCAGGATGTAGGAACGTTTTACTTTTTCATTCATAGGTTCATACGAAAATACCGTCTAGAATATAAATATGTTTTTATCGTTTTCTGCAGTAATTCCTAGAACGTGAGATATAGGCATAAACGCATATATAGATTATCAAATGCAGTTTGTTGGCGATACACGCTATATTAAAAATTTCAACTGTACATGATCCTAAACGTTATGACTGACCATTCGCGGGTGAAATGCTTTATGTAGTATGGGTGATATATTGATCGGAGCAGTTTGCATGGATAATAATAAACAAACACGCTGAAAATGACGTCAGTGTCCTCTTACCGTTGGCCGGTGAGACTGGAGCAAAAAGATCCCACTTATTTGACGCCGATCAAGTCGATCCATTTCCGGTTTGTATAATAATAATAACAGCCCAAATCATATCGATTATTGAGTTATGGCAGCGATCCATATACACGGTGTGTGTCTTGAGTCCCGCGACAATATGCGAGTGCCGGACGCATTTCCAAGACGCACCGGGATCACAAGAGATCCACTTCCGGTTTGGCAACTCGCCGATCATCCACCAGGTGGCAGTATTGAAGCGTTGCAGAGTTGTGCATGCTCCCACTGCATCATACTAGGCTCCGTGATGGGAATTATGAATAACATGGCAAAAAAATTAAATATGATCTCAATAACGTCGTACGCCGTGGATTGGCAGAATTCGCATGAACTTGAAACACGTTGTACGACGTTTATGGCGCAGGATGTGTTCAAAGGCATCCAGACACATTACCTAGAAGTGAATTAATCTCTTGGTATAGTGGTCTGCAATGTCGCCCGCGGCGCGGGAGACCGGGGTTCGACTCCCACTCAGGGCATGTCAAATAAGACCGGTTTCACAAGATCAACAACGTGTGCTTTTATTTTGATATTCCTTAATTCCATGTTGAAATGACGTGATACATTAAGAGTGGGGTCGCCAAAAGAAAATCCTAAATAAAATGGGGTGGTGGTATAAAAAGGCTTGAGAACTCCTGCACTATACTGTAGTACTGCACAGAGAACGCACAACGTCCAGACATGGTGAACTAGGAAAAACTGCCTTTTCCTTTGACGCTTCCAACACCTGGAATGCCCTCCGACCGAAGGCTCTTCCTTCTCTTGCAGCATGTGTCGACTTGTAACCGTTTTAGCAGATTTCTTTTATTGTTTATTTTTTATTTATTGTGCCTATTATGTAATGAAATTGAGCTGATAAACCGTGTCTTGTTTTATAAGCTCGTCGTCGCTGTAAATGAGGGTAACCTCTGTGTCTCACGAGTTGAAATATTGGTTTGAAAGGAAATTAAATTAAATGAGATGAGATTAAATGAGATTAAATTAGATCAAATGAGGCCCAGTCGGAAAAGAGGACGGTGTACAGGCACATACTGTAACGCGGCGTGGCGCTCTAAAATGTCCGTCCCCCACTTTGATACGGACTCACCGCCATCAGGATGTCGGTCCTCTTCTTGGCCTCGATGACGTTTATCTGTAACAGAAAGGGGAGGAGGGCTGCTGTGAGACGTGGAGGGCTGTGAGACGTGGAGGGCTGTGAGACGCCGTGCCAACATGTCTCCATAATCAGGGGCTAGACGGCCAGCCAGCCAATCTCCTGCGTATCCATGGTTACCACCCTGGAGGGGAGCCTTGTTATCAATCAGGGGAGACTGAAGAATGTCCCCAAACAGAGGCAGCCGGTGAATATTTTGTCTGTGCCGCTGGTAACCAGCGGACTGCTGTACACGGCGGCACAGCGGTTATGCAACTGTGGTGTTGTGCGAAATGTTGTCGTTGGCTTCGGTGGTAATGAGCTGAAGTAATCTGGAATGGTGTTTGTTGACAGGGAGGGATGGTGAGTGTGTGTGTGTGTGTGTGTGCGTGTGTGCGTGTGTGCATGTGTGCGTGTGTGCATGTGTGCGTGTGTGCGTGTGTGCGTGTGTGTGTGTGTGCGTGTGTGCGTGTGTGCGTGTGTGTGTGTGTGTGAGAGAGAGAGAGACTTGTCGTACAGAACTTTTAAGTCGCTTTGGATAAAAGCATCAGCTAAATGACTAAATGTAAATGTGTGAGTGAGTGAGTGAGTGAGTGAGTGAGTGAGTGAGTGAGTGAGTGAGTGAGTGAGTGAGTGAGTGAGTGAGTGAGTGAGTGAGTGAGTGAGTGAGTGAGTGAGTGAGTGAGTGAGTGAGTGAGTGAGTGAGTGAGTGAGTGAGTGAGAGAGAGCGAGAGATAGAGAGAGAGTGTGTGCATGTTTACATTTGTATTGACAACATTATATACTTCGACAGGGAAAGAACAGTTATTTCTGATGGTCTAGTTATATTTGACCAAACACACTGTAGCACCCACTCCACACACTTTATAGCACACACCCACTTTAAACAAACACACTGTAGCACCCACTCCCCACACTTTATATTTATTGATGAAGGATTGCACTACAACTCGTACACCTTACTGTAAATTGTACCTAAATTGTACCTCATCCCATTTCTGCTTGCACTATATAGTACTGTACATTAGTACACTGCATAGTATTTTATATTATATGGTAACTCAGTTACGTCTATTCTGCATCGAACATTGTACATATGTCTATACTGAACACTGTGACCTCATTTTCTACTTCTAAATTACATGCTATACTATGTTATTTGATACTATCTTGTCTAGCACAGTCTCTGGAGCGTAACAGTAAGAAGCATTTTGTATGAAAGTATTCTGTACTTCTGTATGACAACTATTAAAGAAACTTAACTTAAACTTATTTGTTCTTGGATCTATGACGGTATACCTTAAAATAAGTTATATATCCCTGCTCTACTTAAAGGGGCACTTGTTTTGCACATAATGTCAGACACATCCAAAAACTCAGTTATTGAGAGTAAATGAGTTTGAATATGGCCACTAGTGATGTCATCATTCAATCATTGAATGTCATCATTGGATCCTTGTGTTGCGTTAATTACAGCTCAATGATATGATAAGGTCGCAGTCCCTATAAGACAAGGTGTTGCTATTTTTTCATCTAAATTAACACGACACAAGGAATCAATGTCCCCGATGACATCATTGGTGGCCATATTCAAACTCATTTACTGTCAAACTAAATGAAAGTGTGCAGAACTGATAAGAGTTTTTGGATGTGTGTGAGATTATGTGCAAAATAAATCAGCAATGTTTTTAGGTGAAGTGCCCCTTTAATCATTCCATTCCATACACCCTCCTCCTCCTCCTCCTCCTCCTGTCAGTCCATCAGGTCTCTCTCACCTCCAGAACGTAGTCCAGCGCCCTGGAGCGGAATGTGCGTCGTGCGTTGTACAGGGCGTTGCTGGCCTCCTCCACCTCGTGCGGTTTCCCCCGCGGGGCCTGGGCGTTCCTCGACAGCGCCCCCTCCAGGTTCTCGCTGCAGCGCTCGAACTCCTTACGCACCTCCTTGAACCGCCGCACATCCCTGCCGGTAGAGGAGGAGGAGGGAGGAAGAAGAGGAGGTGGAGAAAGGAGGAAGGGGGCATAGATGGGGGGATTAATTGATGATACATTTATTGTAAGATAAGATAAGATATTCCTTTATTGATCCCCTTGGGGATATTTGGGTATCATAGTAGCATGGGGGAGGGGAGGTACGAGTATGGGCAGGGTAATAGTAGAAAGACATAAATATACTATAGGCAATACAATTTTAATATAAAGATATGACAAAAAATGTAAAGTGTAAACAATATAATTAACTCGGAATATAAGAATATGAGAAAAATAAATAGAGTAAACAAATAAAGAATTTTAATGATGATATTTAATGTAAAGAATTAATGAAGAAAGACTTTAATGTAAAGTCACGTAAGAAGCCATTTGAAGCCACGCTTTCCCCCGTGATGCTTCTTCTTAGTGCTCTCTTATCCCATCATTTACATTTCATGTTTTATCACAGATCATTATTTAAGATCTCCTTTTGATGTTTGTAAAGCGTATTGTATTGCAACTCTGAATCAAATGTGCTACAAAGTTTGATTGACTGATTGAGTGATTGATTGAAGGAGGGACAGGTGGCTAAGGGGAGGGAGGGGGTGAGAGGGGGATTGATTGATTGATTGATTGATTGATTGATTGATTGAAAACTTTATTAACAGATTTCAGAATGGGTACAATACAGTACGGCTCAATACACACAATTGTTAAGGGGATGCCGACCAGAGAAAGACTTTCGTCTCGTTTACATCAGGGTCCCCAATTTTCAATTGAAGGGCTCTCTTGCTCAACTGTCAGAACTAGGGATGTCCGATATTATCGGCCTACCGATATTATCGGCTGATATCGGCATTAACACTATGGTCGCCAAAAACGCCGTAGCACGTCTTTCCCCGCCATGCTCATTCTGCCAAAGACGCCGTACCACGTCTTTGATATCAATATTTCAAAAATCTGTGATCGAAATCATATTTCTCCCCCGGAGACTTGAGATCTATTGTTGATCCCCTCTCAACTCTCCAACGGTTCAAGAGCGCCATCTGGTGGCCGATCGGCGGATCGCCCAGAGCGGAAACAGGAAATGGAAGCTGGTGCTCATTCCAATTCGGTCCGATCACTCGGTAATAGTCCCAGGACTCGAGCTAGACACAACGGATAGCAATCCGTTACCAATAACTCAATAAACAACATGATTTGGACGTATATACTATTATACAACCTGGAAATGGATCGCATATTTCTACATCCCATAATAGGAATATTTCTGTTCCACGCTCATCGCCCAACGCTATGAGGAAGCTACGGTAAGATTCAGCGTTATTTTTTAACGTGTTCGATACTAACTGCTCTAATGATCATATCATCCACACTAGATGAATCATCTAACGTTGGCCACGGAATTATAAACGACCCCCCCCCCCCCATCCGGTCATCATCAGATGATCAGTAGTAACTTCTAGAAGCACGTCCATTTGAAATGTTTTATCCCGCGCAGATTCCTATCAAACTGTATTTGATCATCAATATAATGCATTTGGGGCTATAAATCACGTTCTGGAGAAAGCTGCAGAAAGAGATGAAAACATACTTATACATTAGACCATATTTTACTATGAATATGTGAATGAAAAAGTTTAACGTTGCTACACAATGAACAATACATATAGGACTTTGAATGGGCCATAATAATGGCAATTTAGCAATAGAATTTAAAAAGTTATAGCCCTGCAAAGAAGGGGTACTTATCCATAGACAAATAGAGCTGGCAACCTATGGTATATCATGAATTTAGCCTTAGGCAATCAAAGTGTTAAGGTTAGAGTTTGGAATCAGGGCTGGTGGTCTATCGCCCTGCTCTAAAGACAAACTCTAACCTTAACCAACTTCGAAAGAGGGCCTAAACTTAACCAGTTGGGAACCAGGCGGACAGTAATAAAATTAAGCATTACATCACGCGCAGGAGTGGGTTGTGAAAATTAGACCATGCCTAGGGGTGGTCGTTAGACCCCCCTAGGCATGGTCTAATTTTCACAACCCACGACTACAAGTGGTGTAATGCTTTTATACAACTGGCACATTCATCCAACCTTATTGCTATACAATAAACACACATTAATTGAAGATTTATTGAAAAAACCATCCGCCAGAAAAAGTAGTTCCCACAAAAAAAAAGAGAAGTTGCCTCCATGTGGAAGCAGCTCGGAAGTGCATCCAACTGTCTTTCAACTAGGCATCCAACAAACTAAGACATCCAACTGTCTTTCAACTAGGCATCCAACAAACTAAGACATCCAACTGTCTTTCATCTAGACATCCAACAAACTAACACATCCAACTTTTCTTTAGTTTTTAACCTACTTTCTATAGAACTTCATTCTTAGATGCTTCTATAGAAAGTAGGTAAAACAAATTAAAAAAAAGTTTTCTTTGCCCTATATAGGGGGGGGGGGGTTCTTTGCCCTATAAGAGTTTTTTTTTTTTTTTTTTTTTAAACCTACTTTCTATAGAAGCAGCTGGGAGGTGCGCTGTTTTAAGTGAGCGTGGGTTATTGAATTGATTGATTGCTAATTTTATTACTGTCCGCCTTGTTTCCAACTGGTTAAGTTTAGGCCCTCTTTCGAAGTTGGTTAAGGTTAGAGTTTGGAACCAGGGCTGGTGGTCTATCGCCCTGCTCTAAAGACAAACTCTAACCTTAACCAACTTCGAAAGAGGGCCTAAACTTAACCAGTTGGAAACCAGGCGGACAGTAATAAAATTAGCAATTAATCAATCAATCAATCAATTCCGCGATTTTTATTTTGTTCCACAATGACTCATGACCCATCAATTACATCATCCAACATTGTTTAAGCAACTAAGACATTCGCCGTGACAGAATCGTTTTTCATTTAGTCTTTATGACCCTATCACCATTATCCTTTCGGAATGTTTCCTGTCCGGCTTGTCCGCCATCTTGCTTCCATTCCTAAAACCACGAAAGCGCATTGATAGTAATTCGGTTGTGGGCGGGTCCTGGGACCAAGAGCGTTGGGTTATGAAAAATATCCATGTGTAAGTTGACTGTTTTAGCCAATCAGAATCGAGAAATGTGCATGCCGTTGTATAATAGTAAACTAGCAACACTGCAGCACCCAAGTTTCAGCACTGTTTGATGATCATTGTTACTCGGCTGAAAGAGTTGTACCCTTCCTGCTGACTTGTTGTACAGAACTTGTAAGTCGCTTTGGATAAAAGCATCAGCTAAATGACAACATTTATATATAGTAGTAACATAGTACATAGTAGATAGTATTGGAAGAGAATTTGGATGAACACCTCCACCAACAGCACATGTTATGGTCTTCATTATTTGACAGGTAATCGAAGGTATTGATAAGAGAACACCACCCAACCCGCTGCCTCTAGGATTAGCCCTGAGATTCACCCCGAGCTGACATTTCACTTGTCTTAAACAAAATAGAGGGTGTGGCTGGAGCGATTTACGGCCTATTCCCAGACTCGCCCCAAAAGGTTAGGGATTCCAACGTGTAACTGTGAGTGCATGGAACGAGCCGCCGACTCAACCAACCCCGAGGCCCCGGGGCATTGTTTACATTTTTAAGCTAGCAAGAGCGGAGCGAGGGGGGGGGGGAGATAAAGAGGTCTGCTGGGAGGGAGGCATGCGAGAGGAGATAGCGGGTGGATTCCGGGGCGATATCACGATCGACAAAAGAACATCGCTGGATAAAAGGGGAGACGACGTGTGAGGTCAAACGTGGAAAAGAAACCAGCACTTTATGTCTCTTGGTATTTGATACCAGGGGACTTCAGAATGACTAAGCGTATGAGGTTTCCAGCAGCCGGAGAACTAACGGCAGCAGAACTCGAGAGAACTACTCTGAATGTCTGATCATTGAGTGTGTCTGACTCCTACCACCTAAACTGCACGGACTACAACGTATAACATATGACGTATATCACGCCAGTTAGGGTACCTTATGTATACTGCACCTGTGTATACTGTATACTTCACTTACTCATAGTATATATTTAGATTCTAGTGTTTATTGTAACCATATTTATAACATAACTGATAGGGCATACAGACCCTCATCTGCACCTTTGATCACACTGCCTACTTGCTCAGATGCGTATATTCAGGGTTAATTATATTGTTTGCCTATTTTTACTTTTCTACTGTACTATAATTGCATTGCCTGTATTTATGTCTTCTACTATTACCATACCATGCCCCTGTAACAGATCGGTTCGGACATGCCCCGAGTGGGAGTTGAACCCCGGTCTCCCGCGTGACGGGCGGCATCACAGACCACTAGACCAAGAGGTGAATTCACTTCTACGTAATGGGTCTGGACGCCTCTGGGGAGTGAGTTTACTTGTAGTACCGCTGCCGTCCACAGTCACTTCACAACACTGTCCATCGTGACTGTAGGACAGACACATGGCACTCCGTTACACCCCCTCCTCCGTGTTGCTATGATGCCTGAATTTCCCCAAGGGGATCAATAAAGGAATATCTTATCTTATGGGTACAATTGGCTTTAACAACTGGTTGTAGAATAACTCTGACACTGGAGGACCTCCACTCCTTCTACTTATATAGGATGGATGGAAACTATGTGTAAAATGGCAACATATGAACGGATCACATAATAGAGTTGCCGGTAGAGAGGACATATTTAATGAGCTTTGGGGATTATTCCTCACTGAAATCTAAGAATCTGATGCTGGACTTTGAAGGAAATGGTCTGTCTGCAGGTATACGTACAGTATGAGCACCTTGACTATTTCTCTCGTCTTTTTGTATTTGTTTTGTTTTTATTATCATCTTCTGAATTTCTCTATTACATATATTTCTGTAAATGCTTATTATGTTTTTTTCTTTCTTTCTCCCCTTCTGGTTTTGTGTTAATGTCATCTAAATAATCAACCGTGTAAAGTTGGAGTTTACTTGTCGGTAAGTTTCTGTGTATGGAACAAAAGGAAAGAAAGATGGACAGTTATATTTTGGGACATTTGAGTGTTTGTACTGAGCTGTTAAAATATTAATAAAAATGACGGAGATGTAGTTCACAGAGCTCTAAGAGCTTTCTAAAAAGGGGGTTAGCTGATGGTTTGCAGGCATTCGAGGGAGTGGCTCTCTTCCCTAAGCGGGCGGCCGTGCGTTCGAAGTTATATGGAGAAAGCATTTAGTGTGGCTGCCGGCCTGGTGGACAGACGCCACCGCAGAGCGGGACCGGAGGACCGAAGCAGAACGGTGCACAGAGCAGCCGGGGGGAAGCAGAACGGTGCACAGAGCAGCCGGGGGGAAGCAGAACGGTGCACAGAGCAGCCGGGGGGAAGCAGAACGGTGCACAGAGCAGCCGGGGGGAAGCAGAACGGTGCACAGAGCAGCCAGGGGGAAGCAGAACGGTGCACAGAGCAGCCAGGGGGAAGCAGTGAAGGCTGCCCACTCACTCCTTCACAAAACTCTGCAGCTTCAGCTTCACAGACTTCTGTGTGGTCTCCATCACCTCCTGGGGGGGGGGGGAGAGAGAGAGAGAGAAAGTGAGAGAGAGAGAGATGGAGAGAGAGATAGAGAAAGTGAGTGAGAGAGAGAGATAGAAGGGGGGAAGACAGACACAGAGGGAGAGTTAGAAAGAGGCAGCTGGGAGGTCAGGTTAATTAACATAACACTATTGCCTATTAGGCTTTTAAGTGTCCTATTTTCTCCAGTGTGCCGGTGTGCTTAGCGAGAACAATTACCATCACATACCAGAGCTCATTAAAGGCAAAATAATTGACTAGATTACAGCAGGGGGGGGGGGGGGGGGGGGGGGGGGGCTGCCAGGAGAGCTGTCCAAGGCCCCACGGACGCACTCACCGCCTGGGACTCCAGGATGACGGACGCCCGACTGGAGAACTTCTCTAAGCACTCCTGCGGGAGAGGAAGAGGAGAGGAAGAGGAGGTGATTCAGGAGCTGAGCTACTGTATGCACGCTCGCGGTGATTTCGATTGAAGTTCAAGTTTAGTTTTATTTGTCACATATATAAGGTACATGTACATTACAGTGAAACGCGTGGTTCTGTATGAGCCCTCCTGAGATTGTGCTTCTTCATACAGTAAAAAAGTATACAAAACGAAAGTACAAAATGCAAAAATCAGGTAGAGATGTAGTTTATATAGGCAATCAAATTGTATCTGAATACAAATATGAGTGTAACAGTGTAAACAATATAATTAACTGTCAATATAGAAATATGAGAAAAGTAAACGGTGTAAACAAAGGTGCAGATGAGGGTCTGTATGCCCTATTGGTTATACAATAAATACAGGCAATAAAGAATTAGAATCTGAATATATACTATGAGTAAGAGTAAAAGTATATACACAAGGTGCAGTATACACAAGGTACCCTAATTGGTACCTACAACATCATACGTTGTAGTCCGTTGCAGGTTTCGGTGGTTAACTCGTTATTGGCTGCCAAGCGTTGAGCGCCAATAACGAGTAAACTCGTTTTTAGATCCTTTGATATTTTTCCTCTGATCCCCATTCTAAATCATCATCCGGATCATTCTAGCCGTCCCTGGAATATCACCAGGTGGCAGTATCGCCTACCTTTGAACTGGAATGGCTTGGCGTGGATACACGTTTTCCTTTTTTTTGTAAGAGCTCCTCCTCCTGCTTGAACAGAGATTCACATCGATCGCCTCGAAATTCCGTTGCCGAAGCGTATTTCCCATTGAAACGTGTATAGACATATACACTGGTAATCGCGATGGCGATGCGATCACTTGGAATTATTCTTTTTGGAATACCTTCTGGCTAAGGTAAGGTATATTCTATGTCTATTTTACCGAACCTGAAACATGTTTTTCTAACGATCACAGTTTTGTGTTTTACCGGACGTAAAACATGCTCGACAAACACGATGGCGGTTTTGAGTTAAAACGACCCCCTCCCTTGATGATTTTGTGAAGGTACATGTGTACATGGTATATACCTTTGATTTGGGAATATTTAGAGTTTCAGGGGATCAACCAGAACGGTTTGGGCTTATTGCACAGAATCACATTGCGTTTTATCTCGCGATCTATGGAAAAAGACTGGATTATCTTGGAAATGCAGTATGTTTAGCGTGTAATAAACTACAAACTACAGTGTGTAGAAACAAACAATTTTTTCCATGTTGGACTACAAGTAGCGTCTGTCAAATGAGCCACACCATTGTCTCCACAGCTATAATACAGAACACACACACAGCTCTGCAAACATCGTGAAACACCGCGAAAATGACCATTTTAAGCTGGCCTGAAGCGGCAGAGATGGGGACAGTTTATGGCGCTGAATGAGTTAAGAGTCAGACACACTTGACTGAGTGGTCAGACAAAAATGTAGTCCTGAAGGGGTTAAAAGGTTGATTTACTGTCTCTAATGAGTAGCTCCCTGTTGGCATAGACCCACACTCACCCCCATCAAACTGTCCCCAGAGCAGTGTTGTCCCAGCTCCCTGTTGGCATGCCATAGACCCACACTCACCCCCATCAAACTGTCCCCAGAGCAGTGTTGTCCCAGCTCCCTGTTGGCATAGACCCACACTCACCCCCATCAAACTGTCCCCAGAGCAGTGTTGTCCCAGCTCCCTGTTGGCATGCCATAGACCCACACTCACCCCCATCAAACTGTCCCCAGAGCAGTGTTGTCCCAGCTCCCTGTTGGCATAGACCCACACTCACCCCCATCAAACTGTCCCCAGAGCAGTGTTGTCCCAGCTCCCTGTTGGCATAGACCCACACTCACCCCCATCAAACTGTCCCCAGAGCAGTGTTGTCCCAGCTCCCTGTTGGCATAGACCCACACTCACCCTCATCAAACTGTCCCCAGAGCAGTGTTGTCCCAGCTCCCTGTTGGCATAGACCCACACTCACCCCCATCAAACTGTCCCCAGAGCAGTGTTGTCCCAGCTCCCTGTTGGCATAGACCCACACTCACCCCCATCAAACTGTCCCCAGAGCAGTGTTGTCCCAGCTCCCTGTTGGCATAGACCCACACTCACCCCCATCAAACTGTCCCCAGAGCAGTGTTGTCCCAGCTCCCGGAGGCCGCAGAAGAAGCTCTTGCTGCTCTGGCAGTAGGCCCTGCCCGCCTCCACCATGGATTGGCATTGTTTCACCAGCTGACGCACAACACACAATAAATCAAAATAAAGAACAAAAAAAAACACCATGAAATCCAAAATAAATGAAAAATAAATAAATGCAACACTCCCGTACATCCCAGTGAAGGTAAGGGAAAACTCACTAAAAACCTAGCAATAGGAAAAAAGCACCACAGGCAATGTGAAGAATCTTCACGTCAAACACTATACATTTTTAATCGATTGATTATTTTTTTTGTATTTTCTTTTTTTATAATTTTTTAAACAAACATATAAACAAACATGACAACACACGATAAGATATACAAGCATTAATTAACAGTGTACATCCAATGAAATCACCAATTAGTTAAATGTCTTATACAGGATATACCCCTAATATCTGCTATCTAATACCCTACACACATATGCTCTAGCTCGTACCTCCCCCTCCCGGACCCCCCATTGGATAATCCATCCCTCACTCCTAACCAGACATTACCATTATATGCTAGCTTTTATTCTCTCCACCACTTCTAACCACATTGTCATTTTGGATTCATTGAGACCCAAAATTCTTGCTGTAGATATTTCTTGATAATTCACATCGAGATATGTAATAATCCAGACCTTCCGGCACATTTTTTCCGGTTGAAACCATTGTGATGCTATCAGCTTTTTAGCCACTGTGATACCCGATAAAACCAATCTCTTTAGCTGTGGGTGTACTGCACACTCAAAAACATCATTCAGCAGTAATACAGAGGGGTGTACAGGTATATTCAGAGTTAAGAGATTTGATAATTGCTGGGTCACTTCTTTCCAGAATATCTTAACTGGTGGGCAGTCCCAGTACATGTGCATAAATGTCCCTTCGTCCCCATTTGTACATAAGGAGCATTTGGAGTCTTGTTTAAGACCCATTCTGTTCAGTCTTATAGGAGTCAAGTATGTCCTGTGAATATAGTTAAGATTGATTTGTTGATGGTCCGGGTTCCTTGATGTAAATCGAACATTTGCCCAGGCTTCTTGCCAATTAAAATCTTTTTCCAGGTCTGGTATATCCCTCCTCCAGACTGAGTCTAGGTGGAGGGTTTCATACGAGGACGTTAGTAATTGATGATAAAAATCTGAAACAAAACCTCTCGATGTCTCTCTTTCATAGAAGAATTTGTGGTATCTGTGGTGTACAATTGGTATCTTTAATGGAACACTGTGAGCCTTCAAACATAACAATAACTGTGCGTAAAAAGAATATGTGGAATCGGTGAGATACATTTTTTTGCGTATTTCTTCATAGCTACAAAAACCCTGTTTGTTGAAACCATCTCCTAATGAGTGTATGCCTTGCTTTTCCCATATAGGGAATCTTATAGGTCGTTTTCCAATCAAGAGTGCATTGTTATTGAATAAGGGAGTATGATTATGCCATTTATGTGGGTTAGAATATTTTTTTTGTGTTTCACGCCATATCCGGATTGCATGAGTAATTATGGGGCCAAATTTCCGTTCGCATTGCTTAATTGATAATTTGGTGTATGCTATGTCCTTCAGTCTATGTGGAGCTACTATATTTTCTTCTAAATTTCTCCAGGATACTAATGCTTGGGGATCAAACCATGTTGTCAGTGGTCTTAAAGTGTACGCCTTAAAATAGTGGAAAAAATCTGGAAATGCCATACCACTGTCTGCTTTGTTTCTCTGTGCGGTGGATCTTTTTATACATGGTGGTTTGTTATTCCAAATAAATTTGTATGTGGAGGAGTGTAATTTTTTCCAGTAACCCTCTGGAGGGGGTAACGGTAGCATTGAGCTGAAGAAGTTGATTCTAGGTAGGACGTCCATCTTAACTATTGATACCCGTGCCTGTACTGAGTTTTTAAGTTGACCACCTGTCAAGGTCGTCTTTGATTTTGTTTTGGATTTTTATGTAATTGTGCTTCACCGTTTGGCTTATGGTAGGGAATATTTCAACTCCCAAACATCTAAAGTGTTTTACCATAGGTATCTCTTCTGGGAGGGTTATATATTTTTTTGCAGGGGCGTTAAGTGGAAGGAAAGCCGACTTCGGCCAATTTATCTTAAATCCCGATAAATCTCCAAAGTCCTCAATCAACTTGAGCAGATGAGGCAATGTGGTGTTGGGGTTTTGCATGAACAGTATTACGTTGTCCGCATATAAACTAATTTTGTGTTGTGTGCCCTTGATTACGATTGGTTCTATGGATTGGGATTGTCTTATATATTGTACTAAAGGCTCTAATGATAGATCGAATAGTCCGGGACTAAGAGGGCAACCCTGTCTAGATGAGCGTGATACCGGAAAGATTCCAGAGGTGATTATACCTGTTGTAATCATGGCCGATGGGTCTTTGTATAATACTTTAATCATATCAATGAAACCTTTTCCTAACCCCATCCTTTCTAATACTGCCCATAGATACGACCATTCCAACCTGTCAAAAGCTTTCATTGCATCCAGGGACAGCATCGCCTTAGGTGTGGTGTCGTCCTTGTTAGCATCTAGTACGTGTAGTAATCGTCTTATGTTATCAGTGATCAAGCGGCCTCTTATGAAGCCAGTTTGGTCCGGATGAACTAAAGACGTCATATGCTTTTGTAGTCTGATGGCTAATACCTTAGAGTACAGTTTGATATCGGATCCGAGGAGGCTTAAGGGTCTATAACTACCACACTCGGTGGGGTCTTTGTCTTTTTTAAGGAGGACTGTTATGAGTGCAATATTGTCATTCTTATGGAAGTTCCCCTCCTTGATTGAGTATAAAATCATATTTAGTAATAAGGGTCCAATTATGTCCCAACAAGAGAGGTACATTTCTGGTGGGATACAGTCTCTTCCAGGAGCCTTACCACTTTGCATTTCGGATATGGCCTTCTTGAGTTCCTCTAGTGTGATCGGTGTTTCTAACTGTTTAGCGTCATCCTCTGAAAGTTTAGGGAGGTTAATTTGATTGAGATATGTGTCCATTTTGTTTTGATCGAAGGTCGTTTCTGATTTATACAAGTTGGAGTAGAATTCTTTGAATGTCGCGTTTATTTTTTTAGGGTCTGTAACAAGTCCTTGTTGTGCTTTAATGGTAGTTATATCTGCTAATTTTGCGTTAACTCTTAATCGCATAGCTAATAGGTGACTTGGTTTGGAACCTTGAGAGTACTGCTGTTGTCTTGCGCTGCGTATTTGTATTTCAGATTGTTGTCTGTATATGGCGTTAATCTCTTTTTTTAGTACATTAACTTGATTTTCCAGTCGAACCGAGTTGTTGTATTGTAAAGAATTAAATAACGTTGAATAAAGCGTTTCCAGTTCAGCCAGTTTTGAGCATCGATTCTTGCGTATTTTGGAGGAAAAGCTATCAGTGAAATCCTTGATCATTCCCTTTACCGACATCCATAATATTCTAGGGTCCTGCACCGAGTTCGCGTTCCTCCGTAGGAATACTGTAAGAGCTTCTTTGATTTGTGTAATGAATTCCTTGTTATTAAGCAGCATCGAGTTAAATCGCCATCTTGGGGCTCGGGATGATAGTATACCAAATGTTCCTTTTAGGAAATAACAGTGATCTGATAATGCATTGGGTATCATTTCCACATCATAGTTATCAAAAAGTCTCGGGGATGCAAAAACATAATCTATTCTGGATAATGTGTTATGTCTCGCAGATCGACGAGAGTACTTCCGGGTCGTGGGGTTGAGTGATCGCCATAAGTCATTTACACCTGTAATCTTCAACCAATCCTTTAAAGCATTAGATGAATTTTTTTGTTCTTTGGAACAGGAGGGGTAAGATTTGTCCATCCTTGGATTCCAAATGGCATTAAAATCTGCACAAATTATAAATGAGTATTCGGGAAGGTCTAACATTGCTCTGGTAAGTGTAGTGAAGAAACTAACTTCTTACAAATTTGGGGCGTATACCGCTACCAACGCTATTTTCCTGTTCTTGTGTACAATCTTAGCTATAGTTATCCGACCATCTGCATCAGACCATACTCCCTTCAATTCAATATTCAACTTCCGTCTAACAACTATGGCAACTCCACGAGTTCTCGTTCCAAAGGAAGAGTGACTAATGTTATGATATGTGTTGTCCGCTAACGTATCTATGTCTCTCTAAAATGTGCGTTTCGCTTAGCAGAGCCACGTCAACCTGTTCTTTTTTCATCAGTGTGAGCACGCTTTTGCGTTTGTGTTGATTATTTATTCCCCCAGTGTTCCAGATCATTATATTCAAACTAGCCATAATCTATACATGTTGTTGTGTAGTTGTTGGTAATGCTTCTGGAGTGCGAAGCTACAATAGATATACATCCAACTATTGAGGTCCCGTTGAGAGCCGAGCTTAAAAACATACATATATACAAATA
Source organism: Notolepis coatsorum (assembly GCF_963971535.1). NCBI lineage: Eukaryota > Metazoa > Chordata > Actinopteri > Aulopiformes > Paralepididae > Notolepis > Notolepis coatsorum. Next base: position 141,849,178 of record NC_140168.1, on the reverse strand, counting down.
ATAATCCCCTAATTCCCCCTCCCTCCGGGATTCGTACAGGACTGTGTTCCATAGACACATCCTACGCGTATGACTCCCTCCCTTAAGCCACCGGGTTGCCCAAAATGAGCTTACTAACCCTAATCTTCCTATGCTAATTGCCATAGGATCTAAAACTTTCATTCTAATTCAATAGAATGTCACTTTTGGTCTTGCGCCTTCCCATTAATGTAATAACAATAGTGTGAAAAATGAAAAATATACCTTCATTGATATATTCATTTGAACCTTCTACTAACTTATGTTGGAACCATCAGAAAAAAGAAAAGAGTGGAGAAAAATACTAACACCATAAAAGTGAGAATTAAAATAAAACTCAGAGAAAAAATAAGTAAGAGAAAAAAGAAAAAAAATTTGAGCTAAATTATGCAAATCCCTAAAGCAGTGGAGTAATTGTTTAAAATATTAGAATAACCTTGTCATGCTTATACCTTTAGATGTGGCTGATGTTTTTAAAACCTTATTGAACTTCCGTCACTGGATCATATGCATATAAATACCGGATGTTAAAGTTACAGGCCTTCATTGTATGAGTGCAGTATATTCTAGAAGGTTGTAGAATACCCTTTGTAAATTCGTAAACACTGCTGTTATGTTCCAGAATGATCTTCCTACCCAGGAGTTATGACCTACTAGTGTTTTCCAGCATATTCCATTGTGCCCCGAGTAGTCGAGAGAAGAGTCCAGAATATTCCAGAGTGTTCCCAATGTCAATATTGGATTATTGCCTCCTCAGAGACCAGAAGTCTATAAATATAATGCCTATCGATCCGTATTAAACACTTTGTGCCTCAGTGTTGCCAACATGCATATCAGCTGTTGCTTTTGTTGAGCCGTGGTAGTCATTCTAATAAAAATTATAAAATACAAAGAGTAAAAAAATTTAGAAAAAAAGAGAGATGATTAGGCTTATCTTCTGATTCGAGCCTATGTTGCGACCGGCCCCGGGGAACCAGTTTCATGTTTCTTCATGTATTCATCGGCGTCTTTAGGCGAGTGTAATCCAAGCCTATTACCATTTTCCCCCAAGATGGATAGGAGGGCCGGGTACCGAAGGCTTGGCTTAAGATTTCTCTTGTATAATCTCTGCCCCTCTGATGATCGCATCTCTTATTTCTGTCTTGCGCAGAGTAGCAATGATAACCCTCGGCCCGTTGCCTTTTTGGTCTCGTGTACCGACTCTGTAACATTGGTCCACTAACGGCGCTGTGGGTAGGATATGTGTACCTAGAATTCCTGCTAACACAGTTGGAAATAAGTCGTCTGTGCAATTGACTGATTCATCCAATCCCACAATACGGATATTATTTCTACGGTAGTAGCGTTCGATCTCGAGCCGCCTCTCCATTGCTTCCTTTTCGATGTCTTGTATTTTCTTCCGAAGCGCTTTTTCCACCCGTTTTATCTCCTCCGCTACCTCTGTGAATCCATCGTTAACAGTCTTCTCGTTCTCTTGTACTTTCAATGTAATAGACCTATCTCAAACCCTGCCCCTTTTCTTGATCCTCCAATCACAGCTGTCGCTTACCTCGGACTTCCTCGTACAAACAAAGTTTGTACGAGGAAGTCCGAGGTAAGCGACAGCTGTGATTGGAGGATCAAGAAAAGAGGGCAGGGTTCGAGACAGGTCCATTCCTAGCACCGTGTTCTCCACTGCAGTGATTCGCCCGGCCTGTTCCGCGGCCGCTTTTATAACCTCTTCGAATTTAGCATCGATGTGTACTTTGAATTCGTCGATGTGTAATTTAAAAGCGTCCATCTGATCCTTCCCTGCTTGTATCGATTGATTCTAAATGTTGCCTCAACAAGGCTTGTGACCCCCCACTGTGTTACATTAACACACACTTATTGGACTATATATTTTTATACGATCAAAACTCTTCATACGTGTTCATACTTCACTGTTCATACCACTGTATTGTTATTTAAATTCTAATTAGTGTATATACTTGACCACACCGTGCACAATTGTACAGCCCTGGCCCGTTTTATTTTATAATGATATTCTATTCTATTGTGCTTCTATTTTAATTTAGCTTATATTCCATTTTATTTTATTCTACCTTTTTATTTTATTCTACCGTAATTGTCTGTCCGTTAATGTCGCACCAAAAACTACCAAATCAAATTCCTTGTACGTGTAAAAACTACTTGGCAATAAAGACCTTTCTGATTCTGATTTAGTGTGCAGGAATTGTAATCAAGTGCACCTCAAGCCGTCCCACGTGATGTTAAACCTGGGCTGAACGGTATGGACTGAGTGGCGCAGTAGGCAAGGCGCTCGCCACTAACGCAGGAGATGCTGGTATCAAGCCCAGCTCTCGGCGTTGCTACTGGCTTGGCCGGCCGTCATACTAACACAATTGGCAGTGTTAGAGGGTGGGAAAGCCGGTGGGTGGGGATTGGACGTTGTGGACGGCGACTCCTACAGGTCGGTTGGGTGACGCCGGTACGGCAGAAACAGGAAGTAGCGGGGGCAGCGTGAGCAGCGTGAGCCTCCCATGCGTTACTCCTCGCCACTGAGAGTTCGAGCTGCTGCGGTGAAAAGATGCGACAGGCTGCCTCCTCGTGTACCAGAGGGGACACGTGATGCAAGGCTTCTATCCTCACTACAGCCGACCAGTGGGAGGCATAGTCTAGCAACGTTCAAGACAGGGGAGGGAAGAATTGGAAATACGAAATTGGGATGAGAGAAAAATTGAAAATAAGGAGAAAAAGTGGATCAAACATAGAGGACCATGTAAACATCCAATAAAAACATCAGAGATACAAGGTTTTCACCAGACAGTCACAAAACCATATTGCGATTATCAGTCACAAAACCATATTGCGATTATCTTTGCATTATCATTGCGTTATAACTCACACTATATCTAGTCATACATTTTGAATATATCATTGTTATATGAATGAATGAAGTTTATTTAACGGTCTTGTTTACAGACAAATCAAACACACCTGTGTGGACTTGCAAAAAATTTAAAATTCAAATAAAATATAGAAAATCACAAATGTACATATCGCTGCTGGTGGGACAAAACCTCATAACTCCAAAAACCCAACTTTTCAGCAGATGAAAAAAACTAACACAGATTTGAGGGCGAATAGAGTTACGAGGTTTAGACAGATGATTGGTTTAATGCTTTCCCATTGTGTAGACTTTGTAAAACTACACACACATAGAGGATGATCTACTGAGTTGATAAAAAATTAAATAAAAAGTTATAAAAAAATATGGAGTTAGGCGGTTTTGTCCCGCCAGCAGCGATATTCAAGACAAGCTGTTACGTATTACTTTCACATGGTGGAGGGATACTTACTGTCTGTGGTGCATATTCACATTGTGGTTGTAGTGTGTTGTCACTAATTGGTGGTTTGATTGATACACTGTTTCTTCCTGTTTTTGGTGTTCCATGTTATTAAAATGGCCGCCCTTCTAATTGACACAGGTGTGGTGATGAGGCACCACGCCCTACAAAGGAGAGCAGAGTGCAGGCTGCAGTGTCTCCCACTTCACAAGAGATGTCAGCTCACCAGAGTCTCATCTGCTCTCACTGCTGCTATTTTTGCTATTGTTCTATTTTGGCCTATGTGCCTTGGTTTTGTTATTGACCTTTGGAGTCTGGAACACCCAGCTCTCACCCTTTTTGTCCATGTAAATAGCTGTTCCAATAAATAGTGTTATTTTTGATAAACTCCCGTCTTGTCCTGTGTCCACCACTTTGCATTCAAGGCCTACACGAGCCATACTTTAGGCTTGAATGTAACACAAGCTCACACACAAAATCCAAAATCAACGACCGAAAAAAAGGAATAGGCTGAAGCACATGCTTATTTTTGCCTATCCTTTACAAATTCTTAATGAAATATATTTTAATATAAGAAAGAAAAACTTAAAATATGCTGAAAGATATATATATTTTTTTAGAAAAAAGCAAATGTTTGATGTTTTACTCAAAGCTGTACTCCTGAATTCTTTTATCCTTTAAGTTTTTTTTTTTTTTTAAATCTCCCCTGAGTACACAACTTCAACTCGTCACTAAGGCTATTCCATAATTGAACTCCCAAAATGTTAACACATCTAGCTTTTACATTAGTTCTTACCTTTTTACATGTTTTAAAGGGGAACTATTTTACTATTTCTTTCACTATTTGGGCACTTTTACACAATTCCTGTGAGTTTATGGAACACCTCTGTAATTTTTTATTTTTTTTAATTCATTGTTTTGTATTTCTAATCAAGTCCTCAAAAACAGCATTTTTCTACCTCAAGATCTTAAGCCGTTTTGAGCCTGGGCACCTAAACCACGGTGTGGCCTGATGATTATCATGCAGCGGAGTCTCTCTGACATCACAAATCAGCACATTTTCAGATGACTCAGTTCAGTGAGGGTGAATATTGTGAGAGGAGAATTGGAAGAATGCGCCAATATGAGAATTAGAGACATAGATCAGTCCACATAGCTAGGAAACAATGCTAAACACTGAAAAAGGCCATTTATAAGATAGTTCCCCTTTAACTAAGAATACACAACGCTCTTAAATTATACTTTCCTTCTCTTGGTTGCGATACCTTAAACTTAAAGTAAACAAATGGGATCATTGCTGAAACGACTGTTAGCATAATTCTCATGATAAGACCATGTCGCTTCCTGTTTTTCCAGTAGTACACATATAAGGTAGATTACTTAGTTGCAAAGTCCATACTAGTAAAAGTGAATAGTGTATCTAATAACAGACCAGTAGTTATCTAGAGTAATGTTCTCTACAACAAACATAATTTCACATGACACGATGATCATGACACAATGAATTATGTTAACCCTTTCACTACCAAATGGTTAACCCTTTCACTGCGACAATACAGAAAGTTAACCATTTCACTGCCACACGACAAAGGGTTAACCCTTTCACTACCACACTACAGAAGGTTAACACTTTCACTAGTGTGGTAGTGAAAGGGTTAATCGAGAAAGAACAGAAACCCACAATCTGACACATGGTCTCACACTCCCACATACACGTGCACACACACACACAAAATGACGAATTAGGCTTATCACACCGACAGGCAGTACAGTGTGTGGTCAGTGATTCCAGGTTAGGGAACAACATACATCAACACACTTCCCTTTAAGTTTTATTTATTTATTTATTTATTTATTTATTTATTTATTTATTTATTTATTTATTTATGTATTACCCAGGGACAATGCACATCAATCAACACTTTCAGTTAGCTAATGAGCTTGTTCTCATCTGTAGTCCCTGCCTAACATGCATGTCTTTTGGTTTTCAGGTGAAAGACTTCAACACACGTTCCATCCTCTTAGCTCAGTGGCTACTCGCATTAAAAGCACGCGTCTACTCTGTGAATGAATGAATGAATGAAAACTTTATTTAACAGATTGCAGAATGGGTACAATACAGTATGGCTCAATACACACAATTATTGTTAAGGGGATGCAGACCAGAGAAAGACGTTTGTCTTGTTTACATCAGGGTCCCCCATTTTCAATTCATAGTGACATTTATGACATACACAACATACATGACATCATGACATTTATGGCATAGGGACATACAGGTATAGAGTATATATGATGGGGAGGAGACTGTACATTAGGAGGGGGTGGGTGGGTGGGAGAAAAAATATACATACGGTGGGGAGAAAGTATATACATACGGTGGGGAGGAGACTGTCTAGTAGGAGGGGGGGTTGGACATTTCCAGTGGCCAGTTTCGAATTGCAGCCTCCCGTAGGTGCTCTTTAACACATTGAGTGCCACGCCCCTTCCGGGAAGTGCATCTGGCCTTGCCGCCCATTTACCCCATGTAAACGCTCACCTTGTTTGTAGAGCTAAACCTATATTTTATATTATAGCTATGGGTCTAATAACACCGTAGATTGTCAGTGAGTTGCTTCCAGTCAATGTGCAAAAAACTGATTATTTTTTCATCCATACATTTCCGTTTTATACCGTTTTGAATATGAATATAGTTTGGGTGCTTCTGAGTAATTCCAGGAAAAAGACACGAAAAATGGCGTTTTAGTGGAATCCACTTATCACGTTGTCATTTTTCGCCTGATTATCGAATCTTCCTGAAATCAATGCTAGATTATCATTATTATGTCTCCTCGTGCATACATGAAATAGGCCCTGGAGCGCGGCGCTCCCCCTCCCCTCCTGCACCCAACGGTAAACAGCCACACACAGCACACACAGATAGCTTCAATCGTGGGAGAAAGAAATATCAGATCAATGCAAGATTGGATATATAGAGTCCTTTACCTGGTCTCTGATGCAATGCAAAAATAATAATCCAATTATCTGATCGCCATTCCAGTTATCCACAGCGATCCTGTCTCCGACGTTATTGGGCATTGTACATGAACGGGCGGGCGGGGTCAGTTGTCCAAGCCCTACAAGCGGGTGTTTTGCCCGAGTGTTTAGGACCCGCCCCCACGCCGCAGCTCGGTAGAGAAAATAAACTACAACGTTTATAATGGAGTGCAATAGCGACCAAAGGCATTAAGAGGGCGGTATAAGACCGTCTGCCAGCTCAGACACATTCAGTACAGCATGCACAAGGTGCCGCGCTGAATTATGAATGGCAATAGCGAATAAAAGAAATACCGTGAGAAAAACGTAGATCTACGTTTCCGGCACTCAACCGTCGGGCGACAGAAACATAGTTTCTGTGAATGTGAATGTGAATCCCTACCCACATTCAAAACCGCTCTTAAAGAGCACCTACGGGAGGCTGCAATTCGAAACTGGCCACCGTAAATGCCCAAACCCCCCACCACCTCCTAATAGACAGTATCCTCCCCACCGCATGTATATATTCTCTCCCCGCCGTATGTATATTTCTCTCCCACCCACCCACCCCCTCCAAATGTACAGTCTCCACCCCACCGTATGTATATTTCTCTCCCCACCCACCCACCCCCTCCTAATGTACAGTCCCCTCCCCATCATATGTATATACTCTGTCAGGATCTATGGGTAACAGTACTGTATATTTGAATACCGTTTATGTCACAAATGTATCAGTACTAAATACCTGTATGTCCCTATGCCATAAATGTCATGTATGTTGTGTATGTCATAAATGTCGATATGAATTGAAAATGGGGGACCCTGATGTAAACAAGACAAACGTCTTTCTCTGGTCTGCATCCCCTTAACAATTGTGTGTATTGAGCCGTACTGTATTGTACCCATTCTGCAATCTGTTAAATAAAGTTTTCATTCATTCATTCATTCAGTTCTACATTAACGGCATCCAAAGGGTTAAGAGCGGTTTTGAATGTGGGTAGGTCTGTGGTCAAAGCTCTTACAACTTCCTCTATTTTGTGTGTGTGTGTGTGTGTGCGTGTGTGTGTGTGTGTGTGTGCGTGTGTGTGTCCTATGCTAAAATACATTACAGTAGGCACAGTAGTACACACCATGTCGACTAGGGATGGCTTTTCCGATACGAGACAACATATCCCTAAATGGTAAAAGGTTGATTTTTTTTATTTATTTTTTTTACTAGACTTCACTCAGGTGTATTATTGATGCTCTCATTGATACTATGTTTGTTTCTGAAGTGTGTGTGTGTGTGTGTGTGTGTGTGTGTGTGTGTGTGTGTGTGTGTGTGTGTGTGTGATAAGAGAGAGAGGGGGGTGAGAGAGATGAGGAAGGGGCAAGAGAGAAAAAGAGCTGGGAGAGTGTGTGTGTGAGAGAGAGAGGGGGGGGGTGTGATTAATCAGCCCTTGTGTGGGTGAATGTAACAAGTTCCTAACGTTTTCTTTCCCCTATTATTTCATGCACACTTTATTCATTGTTTTAAATTCTTATTTTCTTTTAAGTTATTTTGTGCATCACTCGGTTTGCATTGCATGAGGGTCATCCTTTTGTGTTAAATGGCTGCATAAAGCAAGCATTTGTTGACTCGCATGTTGATAAGAGTATTAAAACTTGGAACTTGAAAAAGATCCGTTTAAGGTAGAAAAAAAATGATTAATTTGCGATTAATCGCGAGTTAACTATGGACAATCATGCGATTAATCGAGTTAAATATTTTAATCGATTGACAGCACTAATATATATATGGGCAATTCCAGCGTTATGGATGTTACATTGAGAGAACATTGGAAACTTAACTTAACATTGACAAGGCATCGATTTGAATTGGAAGTATAATTTACACATTTTAGTTACACTTATTGAGATAAAGATGAGCCTGCAGTAAGAAATGTTTTGACCTTTTGGATTTTGAGAGGTGACAAAATACACAGCGTTATGGATGTTACGGAAATTGACAAGCTTTTCGGACTCACTGAACACATGATGAAAACTCTGTGAATATCTTTTTCAAAGAATAACATGTTTACTATCACTTTGTAGGGAAGGGTTTGAGGTACCCAAAAAGCACATTCAGGAAAACCTGGCATTTCCTCTCAAGGAATGAATCACAAAAAAGTGCTGTTATGGATGTTACATTTTTGCGTTATGGATGTTATACGTCTGAAATAGACAAAAAACACTATCAAAAATAGGGCTTTACCCACATGTGTTTGACTTTGGTGGACCATTTTGAGGGTCAAACCAGTCTGGATTCTTCTTCTTCTTCTTTTGAATTTCCGGCAGAGTAGACGCATCGTGGCGTATTACTGCCCTCCACACTTCTTTTGATGATCTCTTCTTCTTCTTCTTCTTCTTCTTCTTTCACACTTTCTCCTTCTTCTCTGCTCCTCTTGCCTGTCCAATACTAATACATACCCTAACGCTATATCCTCTGGTACAACTCTGAAGCATGCAGAAATGTCAGCACTGCCTCTGTGATCAACTGGTGGTTCTCATTATCCATGCCAAAGAATGATTTAAGAGAGAAGGAAGAGACTCCCAGCTCTTCCAGACTTTTATAAAAGATTTCCCTCTCTTTCCTATACCTTTCACATTTTAGGAAGACATGCCCGACAGTTTCAGTCTCTCCACATTCACACACCCCATCTGGATGTTTGCCCACAATGCACAAGCTACTGTTCAACCCACAGTGCCCCAGCCTCAGTCTACACATCTTCACCCTATCACTCCTTGACCCATATCCCTCCACCTTGATCTTGACCCGAGGCTGCAGAGAGAAATAGTGCCTTCCCTTGGTCCCCCTTTCCCACTCATCCTGCCACTCAGCCTCAACTCCTTTCTTTATCTTATCTCTGAGTTCTACTCTTCCCATTGAAATGCCTATCTCTTCCTCCCTTCCTGTTGTAGTTGAATATATATAGATCACAAATGTTCTAGAATGTGCTATTATGACATCATACTGCGACATCACAAATGTTCTAGAATGTTCTATTATGACATCGAGGTCTTAAATAGTTTCAAAATATCAGTAACTTTTTGGAAAATAGCTCTTGATTAACATAAAAAAGTGTTTTCTATACAGAGAACAGCAATATTAATATCGGTTAAATCAGAAAATGAGTTTTGGAGCAATTCCATGAAAATATCAACCTCACCATGAAAAAGAAAGTTATAAAAAATCAAGTCCAATTCACTCTGCCTGGACTGGTTCAGAGAAATGGATCTCCCTCTGTTATCCATGTGAGGATTGAGGTGTTCACGAATCTGATCAAAACTGACCCAGGACTTGTCCTCTTTGGTTGGAAGTGCAGCGGTAAGCCTCCATAAGGGACATGGACATGTGGCGTTTCTGAACCCTCTGCTTGACTCCTTCTCTTATGGTCACTTCATCCTTCATTCCTGGGGCCTGTCTTGAAATGTCGTCCCTGGAATAATACTGGAATAATACTCATTTACTTTTTGGTTTCATTTGGGGTTTCTGTGTTTTTTGGGGTGGGTTTCTTGTCACGATACTCGGCAAAACAATAACAAATACACATGTAGGCTGAGCAGACGCGAGGGGGAGATGGCCGACAGCAGCCGATTAGCAGTAGGCTAACGTGGACACTGCTCTGCCTAGACCAACAATGTGTGAAAAAGTTGTGTCTGGGAATATGTTGGATTTTAATCAAACAAGGAGTCATAAAATACTTCCGATTTAAATCAAACAAAGGGGTCATAATCGGACTTAACAACACACATTTTTTATAGTGTTTTTTGTCTATTTCAGACGTGTAACATCCATAACGCAAAAATTTTACATCGATAACAGCACTTTTTTGTGATTCATTCCTTGAGAGGAAATGCCAGGTTTTCCTGAATGTGCTTTTTGGGTACCTCAAACCCTTCCCTACAAAGTGATAGTAAACATGTTATTCTTTGAAAAAGATATTCACAGAGTTTTCATCATGTGTTCAGTGAGTCCGAAAAGCTTGTCAATTTCCATAACATCCATAACGCTGTGTATTTTGTCACCCATCTCAAAATCCAAAAGGTCAAAACATTTCTTATTGCAGGCTCATCTTTATCTCAATAAGTGTAACTAAAATGTGTAAATTATACTTCAAACAAAGGGGTCATAATCGGACTTAACAACACACATTCGCAATGTAACATCCGTCACTTGCAATGTAACATCCATAACGGTAACATCCATAACACTTGTAAATAATACAAAAAATAAGACCAGAATGACTAATTGTTGCTAATATGTCATCTTTATAAAAGTTAGCTTTGCTTAGGAAGTTTGGTTGACATTGCATTCCAGATGCATGTTTTATGACAACTTTTCCTGGAAAACGTTATGGATGTTACATTCGCTGTCCCATAAAGGGGCATTATAACAGCATGCTTCACCTGCCAATGGAAAGACACGAAGTACATAATTGATTCACATATTGATACAACAGCCCTTCATGACCAAAGGTGAGGTTAGAAAAATATCTGTTGATTTTTTTTGCCATTCTGGCCATTCAGAAAGTCATACAATTAGGTTAATCGAAAAATAAATGTTTACATCATTGTGTCTCCTCCTGTAGTGTGAAAAAACATGCATTCTCATAAATATTACGATCAAATCTATTTTATACTTCAAAATATAGACATTGATGATACATTTGAAATTGGTTTGGTTATGATCATGTTATTTAAATTTTTTCATGGTGAGGTTGACATTTGCATGGAATTGCCCATATACACACATTTATATGTAAATAATATATTTATTCTTACCGTATATAATATATATCTACATCTATCTTTACATACCTGCATATAATCCTTTTTACATATCTGTAGATACTATATCTATATCTGTACATATCCCTTACTAGTTACACTGCTGGTGTATGACTTGCTACCATGGTGTCTTTATACCTGTATCACTGTACATATTAATACTACAACTCTGTACATACATCTGATTAGCACTATTACTCAGTAGTACTAATTTATATATATTATACCCAGTTTAATCGCCTGTACATTGTTTTTTACTGTTGCACTTTACTGTTACATTTGCACTCTGGTTGGATGGCAAACTTATTTTTGTTGTACTGTACCTGTGCTGTATAATGACAATACAATACATTTGTAATCTAATCTAATCTAATCTAAAGATACATACCACCCATTTTAAGAGTTCACATTATGTTCTCCCTGTGCCCCAGGACAGTCAGTATTTGTGAACACACACTAGAAAGCTAGAAATCAGAGAGAGAACCCTCCAATTGGTGATGTAACTACGATGTAAAATCCGAGGCTGCTCTAATAGATGAAGGCTCCGATTTTACGAGGCCATAAAATGTTTATGTGAGCTTTTACACCCAAATTACATTTGCATTCTAGCATTGCAGGAAGGTCTGAACCAGAATTCACCTAATTTGGGTGTAAGAGCTCACATACACATTTTATGGCCTCATGAAGTCAGAACCACCATTCATCGTCTATGGAGATTTTGCATAGTCGGTTACGACACTGATTGGAATTCCACCGTATCCTGGGTGTCCTGGCAGGTGTGGTTCAACCTGGTTCAACCTTTTACTGCCACACGACAAAGGGTTAACCCTTTCATCACAACCACACTACAGAAGGTTAGCCCTTTCACTACCACACTAACCGTCTGTAGTGTGGTAATGAAAGGTTACCCTTCTTTTTTTTATCCACTTTTTCTCCCCATTTTTAATTTTTTTTTCTCCCATCCCAATTTCGTATATACAATTCTCCCCTCCCCTGTCTTGAACGTTGCTAGACTATGCCTCCCACAGGTCGGTTGTAGTGAGGACAGAAGCCTTGCATCACGTATCCCCTCCGGTACACGAGGAGGCAGCCTGTCACATCTTTTCACCGTAGCAGCTCGAACTCTCACGCCTCGAGCTCACTGCTGACGAATGAACACGGACGGACGGACGGGCGGCTGCCTCTTCACTTCCGCTCCCATGTTAACGGACGATAGTAGGCACACTGGCCGCGAGCGGGAGCGCGCCTCGCGAACGGCTCGCGAGCGGCAAGCTATTTTTTCGCCTCGATCCTATTTGAGGCGGCGCGCCATGCGCATTGTCACAGAAATACAATTGAATATCTGCATTATTACCACAGATATAGATGTTGTTCAACCAGCTGTGTCTGTATCTGCAAATAAACGCCTCGAATGTTTGTCTGTATGTTTGTTTATACCTATAACTAATTACAATGTTGCATAATAATAATAATAATAATAATAATAATAATAATAATAATAATAATAATAATAATAATAATAATAATAATAATAATAAGCTCTTGCTGCTGCTGGGGCTACACGCTGCTCTTTCAGGAGTACAGTCACACTGATCATCATTCTAAAATGACTGACTTCGCATATAGACTAGGCATTTACAGCTGTCCCAATGTAAATGTGCCTTCCTCGGTGCGCTTCCGCGTGCTCAAGTCGTAGGTCCAGTGTGCCTGACCAGGCGCGCGATCTCACGAGGGAGCCGCGCGTGAAATTCATTCGTTAGCAGTGAGCTCGGGGCGTCACGCTGCCCCCGTCACTTCCTGCTTCCATCGCACCGGCGTCACCAAACCGACCTGTAGGAGTCGCTGTCCACAACGTCCAATCCCCACCAACCGGCTTTCCCACCCTCTAACACTTGCCAATTGTGTTAGTATGAACGACCGGCCAGCACGGTAGCAACGCCGAGAGCTGGGCTCGAACCCAGCGTCTCCTGCGTTAGAGGCGAGCACCTTGCCCACTGCGCCAATCAGCCGCCCGAAAGGTTACCCTTCTGTAGTTGTGGTAGTGAAAGGGTTAATGTTAGGGCCCTGCATGTATTGGTGAGAGTTAAGGTTAGGGAATGAATGGAAGTAAATACAATGACCCTGTCAACATGTGTGTGTGTGTATCTCACCTTTTCTAGTCGTGTTTCCAGTTCACTCACGTCACTCTGGACACCTTCGATGTCAGCTCTAGAAATGACACACACAAACACACACACACACACACACACACACATACACACAAACACACAGCAGCCAAGATCACTTCTCATGCAAAAACAATATGGGTGCGTCATACTCAAGACCGTGACGTAAGGCTCCACTTATTTCCACTCGCTTCCAAATGGAACGATGACACGTTTCCATCGTACTTCGTGGAGTTGCATTTATTCATGTTCAATACACATACACATAGACACATACACTCAAACATACAGACATGTGCATGCACACACACACACACACACACAGACAAATACACACAGATAAAAGCAAGGTCTACTGGTGAGGATGATATGTACAGTCCTCCTAATGTACAGTCCCCTCCCCATCATATGTAATACTCTGTCAGGATCTATGGGTAACAGTACTGTATATTTGAATACCGTTTATGTCACAAATGTATCAGTACTAAATACCTGTATGTCCCTATGCCATAAATGTCATGTATGTTGTGTATGTCATAAATGTCGATATGAATTGAAAAATGGGGGACCCTGATGTAAACAAGACAAACGTCTTTCTCTGGTCTGCATCCCCTTAACAATTGTGTGTATTGAGCGTACTGTATTGTACCCATTCTGCAATCTGTTAAATAAGTTTTCATTTCATTCATTCATTAATGTTTGTTTCATGAGGAAGACACATACACACACACATACACATACACATACACATACACGGATGGTATCGTGAAGTGCAGTCAAGAAGGGCTGGGGTGAGTAGCGGTTGCCATGGGTTAAACTCACTCTCACATCCTCAAAAGAGAGAGAGAGAGGGGGGAGATAGGGGGGGAGAGGGGGGGGAGAGAGAGGGGGGGGAGATAGGGGTGGAGAGAGAGGAGGGGGAGAGAGAGGGGTGGAGAGAGGGGGGGAGAGAGAGGGGGGGAGATAGGGGTGGAGAGAGGGGGGGGGGGAGAGAGAAGGGAGAGAGAGAATTAGAGAGAGAGGGACAGAGAGAGGGGGGAGAGAGAGAGGGGGGAGAGGGAGGGGGAGAGAGAGAATAATAATAAGGCTATCAGAGAGGCTGCAGAGAGAAACAGATACAGAGAGAGGGTAGAACAAACAGTATTTGTATGTATCGGTATGTGTGTGTATCCAGTATGTGTGTGTATCGGTGGTATGTATGTGTGTGTGTATACACACCGGTATGTGTGTGACTGTGTGTGTGTGTGTGTGTGTGTGTACACCGGTATGTGTGTGTGTGTGTGTGTGTGTGTGTGAGTGTGTGTGTGTGTGTGCACATGCATATTGCAAGGACTGGGGTCACTTCAGGACTATTCACATTCAAATGAGCCTAACCCTGCCTGACAGGACTGCTAAGATAGGGTAGGAGAGAGAGAGGGTAGGAGAGAGAGAGAGAGGGTAGGAGAGAGAGAGAGAGAGAAGAGAGAGAGAGAGAGAGAGAGAGAGAGAGAGAGGAGAGTGAAGAGAGAGAGAGAGAGAGAGAGAGAGAGAGAGAGAGAGAGAGAGAGAGATCTACTGGTGATGATGACACAAAGTTTGTTTCATTAGAAAGACACGTCCTATTCATTACTCTCTGAATCACTACGCTGTGACACTTGACTTGTGTGTGTTAGCAACATAAAGAGACAGAGAGAGAGAGAGAGAGAGAGAGAGAGAGAGTTTTCCCCAGAAAACACATCAACTCACCTCTCTCACCTCAAACTGTTCTATAGGTCTATGGCCTCAAGTCAGTATCTCTCGCCTAACTTCCTGTTCCCCTACACAGACCCCGCCCACAACCGTTACCTTAAGCAACAGGAAGCAGCCGTTTGAGACACTAAAAAGCAGGCACTCTTGATAAAACTTGTTATATAGAGTGTCATACATTCTTTTTCTGTTTGTAATCCCCCCCTCCCCCCCCCCCTTCCTCCCTCTTGGGGGTCTTGAATCATCTGTATCTGTTCCTTCAATCTGTGTGTGTGTGTGCGTGTGCGTGGTGCGTGTGCGTGTGTCTGACTGCTGCCCAGACCATGGCCTAGTTATAACATACTCCTATACTCCTCCCTGGACAGGAGACCTCACTGCTGCAGAATGCTTCACTGCCACACGACACAACTCAAAAATTTCCATCACCGTGCAAGCCTCATAATAAACCCACAAGCTGAGGCTGAGAGAGGAGGGGGGGGGGGGGGCGGGTGAGAGACGGAGGAACAGAGAGAGAGAGAGAGAGAAGAGAGAGAGACGATGAGAGAGAGAGAGAGAGAGAGAGAGAGAGAGAGAGAGAGAGAGAGACTCTGATAGAACTGACGAAAGAAGAGGGCGGAAAGGGAATATGCAATCTAGTGAAAGAGAGAACCGCTCTGTTTGGCCACACATGGCTTTCGTTTTCAAGTAACAATGTCGCCAAAAAAAAAAAACAATAATATACAGGCAACACCCATTCTGCCAAAACCTCCTCCATTAGTCTCTTACAAAACCAACCCCACGGCCCTTTGATCGCCTCAGATGTTTCTTTTGTGTGTCGAAAAACAAATACCTTTTCCCAGGTCGGCGTTACACAAGATGCCTGCCTGTGCAATGTATAGCTGTGGTCGCATGTTGCAGATTATGTCATTTTCAAAACAGACATTCATGTCTTGTTCGTTGCCTGGTTTGTTACACTGGAATTCAGAAGCAACTGACCCAAGTTGTTGCGGATCATGAAATGTAACTTGAATAAAAACATCCCTGACGTGTTATGCGTTGAAAACTCCAATCTGACCTGGGGTCAGCCCCGGACAAGACACGACACGACATGAGGCCGCGGCCAAACGAGGGCTGACAGTGGTGTCCTACTGTACTGGTGAGTATTTGCTGACTGTGTCTCAGATGTGTGACTGATATATCACACATTAAACTCAGTTACTTCTACTCTACATTGAGCATTGTATATATGTATATACTGAACACTTTTGTCTACGTACTTGACTTTCTATTTTAATACTTGCTATACTTATTTTATACTTATCTATTTTAGCCTAGCACAGTCTCTGGAGCGTAACAGAAAGAAGCATTTTTGTATAAAAGTATTCTGTTCGTCGTACTGTATTAACTAATAAAGAAACTTGAAACTACTACATGCATATGGGGCTTGCAACAGGCAGGGAACAAACTTAACTTTTTGACTTACCAGCCTTTTGGCTGGTAGATTTAAAAAAACTACCAGCCGGGCAGACTTTTTACCAGCCAAAAAATCCAATTAGTATTTATATTGTAACGTTTGGCCACTTTAAATCATTGAACAGAGAGAGAGAGAGAGGTAGATAGATAGAGAAGGCAAGCCTTGAAAACCTACCTGTCCAAAAAGGCCTATTGACTGTTAGCTTTTATTTTAATTTTATTGCGCTTTTTGTTTTTAAATTGTCTGTTTATACTATGTTTTTAATTAACTATGTTCTATTTTTATCTTATTTTTATTCTGTATTTTATTTTATTTGTTTTACTAATAACTATTTTATTTCTATTTTTTAACTGTTTTAACCATGTAGTGTAGCACTTTGGGATCCCAAGTGAACAAAAAGTGCATTACAAATCCAATCTATTATATTATTATTATTATTATTATTATTATTTATTATTATTATTATTATTATTATATTATTATTAATGTGTGGCTGCCGCCCTGGCGGACAATCTGTGCTCTACTGAGTGCACCTTTCTAGTCTAGAGAAGAGAGCGCTGATTCCCCGTAGCTGAGCAGGGTTGCATTTTGTCAACACAAGTTGGAACCCTGGAGGAAGCGATATAAGGAAACAAATTGCTCCGCTAATCGCTCATGTTGACCCCGCCCCCAAGTCCAGGGAGCGAAATTAACTTTTTGACTCACCGGCCAAGCAGATTTCTTACCTGCCAACTTTATTTTGATTTTGAAAAAAAATTATTATTTTATATAAATCATTTTTTTTAATAAAATATATATATTATATAATCATACTTGTAGTTGTATTATCTGCGAGACATCGCCACCACGCTGTTCTGCAAACAGCTCCACTATCTGTGTGTATACTCGAGTGGCCTCCAGCTCCAGCAAGGATTCTCCGGCGCTGCAGCTGGACCCCAAAACTCTTACATTCAGCATGAAAGGATTCTCCTGCGCTGCACCTGGACCCTAGTCATCAGTCCTCATGCGATGTAACTGGACACTTGCTGGAGCAGTTGTTGATGTCGGGAGCTATCAGTAGCTAGCCAGCTGGATAACGTTACACAATGCCTCATGTATTAAACTAAAAGTGAATAGTTGACTGGGTCATTTTGTAACAGTAGCTAACATCAGCTCACGGAAGGTCCCTTTGACTAGACTAACGTCAGTCACAGTGACTGTCCTCTGTTTACATGCAGCATACAGAAACAGGTAGGGGAGGAGGGTAGGAGCAGCAATGCGCTGCGTGTCTGTGCTGAGACAGCGAGTGAGAACTCCCGCTCAGAATTGGATCATGATTTTTCGGTTTTCACATGACTATTTGATTGGCCGCCACACGGCGGGCAGACCTCTCAGTGGGAGGCGCCAAACGTAAAAAACTGAGCGCCAATGGCAGGTGGCGCTCTCTAGTTTCGCCCCCCTGCCCAAGTCGCTCTCCGCTCGCTCACCGGTCACTCACAGCTCACCTTGAATCGAGCGCTCCCCCGCTCCCCGCGCCACATCGCTCGGCAGATTTTTTTCTTTTGGAGCATGGTGTAAATTAGCTCAAAACTACAACAGTCTACACCCCCTGGGCCCCTTTAACAATTGTTTGTATTGAGCCGCATTGTAATTGTACCCATTCTGCAATGTTAAATAACGTTGTTTATCCATTCACTAGCTCTATTAAGCGATGATAGCTAGCCTAGCCACAATGCTATGGTCGCTGCCATTAATGTTAGCATGTAAGCTAACGACAACAACAATGGCGTCAAAACTTTTTCTAACAGGATGTGAGTGACAAAAGCCTGAACAGGATATCACAGGTTCACCCCTTCCTCCATTGGTTGAAAATGGCCTTCATGTTTGTACATCGCCATCTGTTGCTTTGGCATTTGTACTACATGTATATTACATCAGTGTTAAACCACTTGTGAGCGGGCCTGGAGGGAGTGGATTGGAAGCGGAGGAGAAGCGGTAGATGCAGTGTATTTTGTTAGCCGCCAGGTGGCGGGCAGACCTTAAATTCTAATCGCCAAAAGAATAAATCTACAAGTCAATGGCGCTGGGCGTGTAACTATTTTGTACCCTGGCCCAACAGGTGTGTTGAAAAACACCAGTTTAAGCTATTCTAAACACATTACTGTGTGTGTTTAGTTATAAATCGCGCTGAGCCATGGATGCACACTGAAATACTGACCGCTATGAAAACAGAAGACAAAAAATGCTCGGAACTTCATACCAAAAGCTCAAACAGTGAACTCCAAGCCCACGTGGTTTGAACTAAAAAATTCAAAGAAACAAACTAAGAAATGACGTAAACACCATGATCAAAAACCGCAAAAAAAGAATTTCATCAATGACAAAACCGAGGAAAACAAAAACAAACCCTGCGAACTTTGGAAAATTACTCAACAATCAACTAGGCTGCAGCAAAAAAACTAAAAACCAGATTTACAAACATAAACATAAAGACAGAAAACACTCATCACAGAAAAACTGGATGTGGCCAAATACCTAAACATATTCTGTACAAACATAGCCACAACACTGGTTAATACACTACCCTTCCACTCAGGGCATTTTGGGGTAGAACACATAGTAGCATACTACAAAAACCTAGGGGTCCGCAAAGACGACTTCAAACTTGAAATGGTAACAACAGATGAGGTACTCAAAAAACTGAGCGCCCTCCAACCGAAAAAGGCCACTGGCCATGACAACATCCCCTCCAAATTCCTCAGAGACTGAGCAGCCGCCATCACCCCAGTCATCACACACATAATAAACCTCTCCATAAAACAGGGACACGTCCCCAACGACTTCAAAATTGCGAGAGTGACCCCTCTGCACAAAAAGGGCAGCAAATTAGACCCAGGCAACTACCGCCCTGTTTCTATTCTTACCTCCATCTCGAAAGTCATGGAAAAAATAAGTCTACAAACAGGTCGAAAAGTACCTTGCGGAAAAAAATCTAATCTACGAATTCCAATCTGGCATCAGAACATCACACTCCACTGACACATGCCTTCTCTATTTGAACGACCACATCAAACAAGAGGTACTTTACTTTTACTTAGGCCTTTTATTCCTTTCGGAACATAGGCCATTGATGAAACGTTTCCACCCCCGTCTGTCTTGAGCCATCCTCTCCAACTGTTCCCACAAGAGGTGGAGGGGGGAAATACTGCGGCATGGTCATGCTGGACCTACAAAAGGCCTTC